>NW_016157825.1:52980-90131 GCF_001687245.7 Rhagoletis zephyria | reverse complement strand
CCTCAGCTACAATGAACGGCACCCAATTATTATACCCGAAAACTCTCGTTTTTGCTGTCTTCTTTTAGACTTTCTCCATTCGACCCTACTACATGCGGAGAAACAGCTGATGGTCCGGATGGTACAGCAAGAGTACTACATCCCCCGTTTAAAGCAGATAGTAAATTAGTGTATATTTCATTGCAAAACTTGCACCATCTATAAACAGCAGATGAGGTCGCAGGTAATGGTAGCATTGCCACCCGAGAGATCAACATACTCCTTGCCCTTCCACACAACAGGAGTCGATTTCGCTGGCCCGTTCTTAGTAAAATCGTCCCCACTTCGACGAGCTTCATATGTGAAGGCGTATGTCTGTGTGTTTGTGTGTTTCTCGACAAAGGCCGTTCATTTAGAACTGTGTTCCGACCTCAGCAGACCTCGTGGCATACCTCACCAGATCCTCTCCGATAATGGGAAAACCTTCGTTGGCGCCCAACGAGCACTACAACGAGATTTCGCCATGTTCCTCAATGCAGCAGCTACAGACGTCGNCCAGAACGTGAGCAATGCAATTTGGCGACACATTTCCTGCAATGACAATCCAGCGGATTTGGGCACACGAGGCTGCAAACCACAGGACTTGGTGGAATGTCCGCTATGGTGGGAAGAACCCAACTGGCTCATACGGTCGTCAACATCGTGGCCTAAAGCTGTGTTNCAGCGGAGGGTCAAAAATTCTCGTTTGAGGAACTCGCTACTCTTCTGGTTCGGATAGAGGCGGTCCTCAATTCCAGACCGCTCTCCCCTATGTCAGAAGATCCGCAGGATCCCCTTGTGCTAACCCCAGGACATTTCTTACGCGGAGCAGCACTCCTATCACTACCCGAACAAAACGTTGAACATCAAGGAGCTGCATAAACGCTACAAATGGAAGCGCCCACAGCAGAATATCGAAGAAGGTGATCTAGTGGTAATAAAAGACGATTTATTACNTGGGGACACAATAGCTCTGCTGGAAGATTCGAAGCCAATCAGCAGAGATAGCCCCCTTTTGACATTAAACCCAATGTTGGACAAAGCAGGAATAATGAGAGTAAATGGTCGACTTTCCTGTGCCGCCCTCAGCTACAATGAACGGCACCCAATTATTATACCCGAAAACTCTCGTTTTTGCTGTCTTCTTTTAGACTTTCTCCATTCGACCCTACTACATGCGGAGAAACAGCTGATGGTCCGGATGGTACAGCAAGAGTACTACATCCCCCGTTTAAAGCAGAAAGTAAAAAAGTGTATATTTCATTGCAAAACTTGCACCATCTATAAACAGCAGATGAGGTCGCAGGTAATGGCAGCCTTTCCACCCGAGAGATCAACATACTCCTTGCCCTTCCACACAACAGGAGTCGATTTCGCTGGCCCGTTCTTAGTAAAATCGTCCCCACTTCGACGAGCTTCATATGTGAAGGCGTATGTCTGTGTGTTTGTGTGTTTCTCGACAAAGGCCGTTCATTTAGAACTGTGTTCCGACCTCAGCAGACCTCGTGGCATACCTCACCAGATCCTCTCCGATAATGGGAAAACCTTCGTTGGCGCCCAACGAGCACTACAACGAGATTTCGCCATGTTCCTCAATGCAGCAGCTACAGACGTCGCAGAAAGATATGCCCTTCATGGAGGTCTATGGGAAGCCGCCGTGAAGAGTTTTAAAATACATTTTACAAAAGCAGCGGAGGGTCAAAAATTCTCGTTTGAGGAACTCGCTACTCTTCTGGTTCGGATAGAGGCGGTCCTCAATTCCAGACCGCTCTCCCCTATGTCAGAAGATCCGCAGGATCCCCTTGTGCTAACCCCAGGACATTTCTTACGCGGAGCAGCACTCCTATCACTACCCGAACAAAACGTTGAACATCAAGGAGCTGCATAAACGCTACAAATGGAAGCGCCCACAGCAGAATATCGAAGAAGGTGATCTAGTGGTAATAAAAGACGATTTATTACCCCCCAATGAGTGGCGTTTTGGGCGTGTAATCAAATTGCATCCGGGTCCAGATAAAAACGTTCGTGTTGTCGAAATAAAAACTAAACAAGGAACCATCACCCGAAACATTACGAAACTGTGTGTGTTACCAACTGCCTAACGCTATGCTTACCCGTCATACTCTACATTTTGTATCCCATTATTATTTACCCTTTAGCCGTATGTATAAATACATAGCAGCTACCCTTTATCAACGTATTTTCATCTAACCCATTTTAGTAAATGCTTGATCCAATCGTCCTTTCTATCTATTCCTGTCCTTACAGAACCCGCAAAAAACCAGAGCCACAGAAGTGCCGTCTGTGTGGTCAACGTCATATGCTGAGGCATTGCCGTGCGTTCTTAGCGATGAAGCCGGAGGAGAGGTACGAGTGCGTACGGACCCATTGGTACTGCGTCAACTGTCTCGCCGTTTCTCACACCGCCGGGGCGTGTGACTCCGCGTCCAGCTGCCGTCGATGCTCGCTGGGTCACCACCGGGCTCGGCACTCAGATGCGCGGCGAACTCAAAGCCGCACGCGGGCACTGCAGAGCCGATCAGCTCAACAACGCCAACAAAAACTACGGCGACTGGTAGCTGAGGCAAAGGCGGCCCTGGACAAATTAGATGCCACCCTAAAATCGACAACGCATCAGGCGGGGGAGGGAGCATGTTGAGAACATGATCGAATTCTCGGAGTAAGTCTCCACCTCCGTCAACGTGGCGATCTGGCAACGCCGTGTCAGTGTGGCCAAAGGACCACGGCTGCCTGGTCGAAAGCACAGCAGCATCAACATAGTCGTAGACGAACCGCCGCCGCGTACGTGGGTTTTGGTGTTTTTGGATCCGTGCTCATTCGCCTGTTGTTGTGCCTTTTTATAGTTAAAAGAATAAAATTAAAAGAATAAAAGTGAACTTTAATTATTCCAAACAAAAAAAGGTGCGTGTTTTATTATTCAGCGGTGAAGCTAATCGAAACACATATCTATGTGCATACTTGTGTTTTTCATCCGAAGGCATTTTATGTATAATAGATACATACAGCGCAGGATTTCTGTTATAACTTTAGTAAAAAACGGGATTTAGGTTGTATTTAGGCGGGATTTTATGAACCCAGTTACTGGCAACACTGGACTGAATGGCCGAGTCGTCCGGTCTCGGCAAAAGACACTAAGATATGCTCAAAATGTGATAGTGTTAGTGTGCCCATCACTGTGTTAAACACTTAAAGTGAAAGTACATAACGTCCATTGCGTCCCGTCACCGTCACCGGCAGTTGTCAAAAAAGTTGAATCGATGTATTTGTATGAAGTAAGTTACATGAACAAAGCTGACGGTGACGGTGCCGCAAAAATTAGCTCAACTCTCAACTTTGCTTATGTGTTTGTGTCAAGTGACAACTATTCAGTGTTTTGTTTACATGTTTGAACGCAAATTTTTCCAGTTTGTGAACATTTGTAGATTTATGGAAAAACGAAATGTAAAGAATTATGGGGGAAAACCTAATAGAAGAAAAGCAAAAGTAAAACGAAAATTTTGGAAAGAGTAGCAGAGAGTTTAGGAACGGACCTAATGTCAAACGGATACTTAGTTTGTAACTTGACGCATAAGCATCGTTGCCTGTGATGACGGTGGCGATGACAGTGACGCAATGGACCATCCATTTCATGTATTGTATTTCACTTTTACACTTTCGTCTCACCTTTTTTTTGATAAATCTTATCGTTTGGTTGAAAAATATAAAAAGGAAATTTATGTGACTTTTGACTTTGAATAAATTTTTTGCAGGCTTTTGACATCTCAATTATAATGGTGTTCGCAACATTCCTACCAATTTTCAGCTTTAAGCGAATTGTTGCAACCGTGAATGTCTAACTTGACCGAGCTAATGCAACACGTACTACGTATGTAATTAACCTGTCTCTTTACATCGGATTATAAACATCGACAAACATCGATGTTTGAAGTCACGACCATCGATGCTGCTCGATACATCGATGTTTTTTTACATCCCTATTTTATAATTAAATTTTCCATCCCTGATGTAATATCAGCTGTAAAAGAGGACCAGAAACAAACAGCGGATTGCTCTTTGTTCAATAAACATACCTCCAAATCAAAATTAAACATACCTAGCAGGGTTTCATAGAGAATCTGACACAATAGGCAATTAACAATTTGAATTTTTGTATGATAAATTGGGTAACAATTAAGGCTTAAATTGGTGAAAAGGTTCTTAATTGCCAATTAGGTGCCTGTATGAGCATAGTCTAACAGCCTTATTCTGTATCACGAACGATAAGTAACACGAACGATTCGTCTGCAGACGACAACATCTCTGATTGCGATTTTATGACTCTATCGGTCGTCTTCGTCTTGCTTTTCATATATTACGTTGCAATGGTCTCGGTCGCGTTTAAACCGGCTAAAATGATGCCGCCGGACTAATTTTTTAAGCATTCCTCTGCAGACGAAACGTTCGTGCTGCATATCGTTCGTGATACAGAATAAGGCTGTAAATCGTCAATACCCATTGTTTTGAAAGCAATTTAAGCTGCTTTTAAGTTAGATTCGTTTCCTGCAGCAATTATACAATATTCTATATAAGAATAATACATTATATTCAATATTGTTTAAATGAATAAATACCTGTGTAGTTGAACCTCGGTGCTCATTTGATACATTTGTATCCCCGACGTAACTAATGGATAATGTTCGAGATCTGGACCAAGCTCTCTGTAATTAGACAATATATCTTATTAATTGTGGAAGGAAAAAATACGAGGTATGTTATTCAACGACTGGAAGCTACGGATACATATTTCAAAACGTATACACATACATATTTATAGTATGTACATTAGGGTGGCACCAAAAAACATGCGGGGCAAAAAGTTTAAAATGTTTCGCTCGCACCCCCTAGGATTTTATAAATGGAAAAAAAGAATATCCCTTTTTTTGTTTAAAAAAAAAACATGATATTTAGAACTGCCTCAAAGCACACGAAGTTTTCCATATATTTTATATGGCGAAAAAACACTTTTTGAAATTCTCGAAAATTTATATAAACAAAAAAATGTGGGTATTCCTTTTTCTATTTAGAAAACTCCTAGGGGTGAAAGCTCCCTAACAAAACCGAAACAGGGAACAGAAAGTCCCTGCAAAAAACCGATGTTTAACACCTTACCAAATATATCTTAACATAAGTTTTCNTAGAACTGCCTCAAAGCCCACGAAGTTTTCCATATATTTTATATGGCGAAAAAACACTTTTTGAAATTATCGAAAATTTATATAAACAAAAAAATGTGGGTATTCCTTTTTCTATTTAGAAAACTCCTAGGGGTGAAAGCTCCCTAACAAAACCGAAACAGGGAACAGAAAGTCCCTGCAAAAAACCGATGTTTAACACCTTACCAAATATATCTTAACATAAGTTTTCGAAAAAAAATACAATTCTCACAAAATAAACCATCTCGTCATAAAGAAAAATATTTTAAAAATAGTTCTTGAAAACCCTCATTTTTTAACCACGTTTTTTGTAGAGAATTAAACAAGGATTACGATGGTATAATTTAAAATCCCTAATTTACTGGTGTTCTGTATGCAAATCAACTTCAAAAAAATCAACTGTTAATAGTAAAGTTAGCTTTAGGACAACCCTGACCACCTTATATATAGAAATTTTAGGCCCGTTTCCTAGCTTTAGAATAACGTTAAGATGAAGTCTCTACGATGAGCAGAACCCGAGATATAACGATTTGAAGAAGTACATGATTAGTCAGAATCACGAAAAATGCAAACTTTGACAGATCATATCTCCGGAGAAAAAATTCCTCGAACACTTGTTAGCTTATTTCAGAGCCCCAAAAAAGATTTGAAGCGAATCGGAGACATGAAATAATTGTTTTTACGAAATCCGTCCGACTTAAAAACGAATGGCTCATATGTAAATCACACTTTCAAACTTTATACCGAATTTAGAAAAATTCCACAAATGTTTATCTTAATTTCTAGTTTTTAACCAGAATTATCATAAATTTTTAACAGGCTTATAAAATTTTATTGAAATAAGTGCAAGTTTTTAGCGGCTAAAAATCGCATTGATTTTTAGTCATTTTTCAGGAAAACTTGTCACCTTACTTTTTGCTACCAAAATTCGAACTACCTAATGTACCAAAGCAAGTGCACTTACCAGAGCCCAACAACAACAATACACAAGGGCCAACCAAATAAACAAATAGACGCACAAACAGAAAGTGACAAAAAAAATTGCAACCAGCTGACTCAGTGGAGACGGCGGGGTTGCTTGAGGGGGAACAACAGGGCNTTCAGCTGACTCAGTGGAGACGGCGGGGTTGCTTGAGGGGGAACAACAGGGCAATATACAAAATACTTAGGGCAAATGGAATTTAAAGTTGGACAACAATAATTGTATGAGGGAACGGCATCAACTATTAATATGTATGTAGCGAACTAACGTACAAATATCACTACTAGGGTGAGCCTAAAATTACGAGACAAGTCACTGAGTATTTAAATGCGGCCAAAAGTATTAAACGACAAAACAAAAGATTCTACGCAACAAAAATGAAAAAACAAAACCTTGTTTGTTGGTGCACCCGATGTGAGGTCCAACCAAAAGGTTACGAACCCACTCGCAATACCACCCAAGCTGCCGGGGGTAACTTTAACCCGCCGAGTGACTGGGCTCTGGGTGCGGGATGCTAAAAGAAAGGGATAGGAACCACGATTGGGAAAAACTACCGACAACTCTACTAGCCAAATACAGGCAACAACACAAATGATACTTATGCTGCGGTCGGGTTGTGCGTCGACCACTGGGTGCTTCTGCGATGCTACGCCGCCCAAATTCGCTACCAACACCGCGCTTTGCCACCTCGACTGGGGCCACTTCTAGATTTGCCTGTCCTACTACAGGCTAAGTGCCTCTCCTGGCACTTCACAAGGCTAATTCCCATCAAACCCCTGTACTGCGTCTGGTACCAAAACACTTTTCAATTATCTTTTAAAATCACACTAGCACTAATTCGCTCACAATAGGGATTTTTCCCTTCGCAATGATCACTAGGTTCTGCCCCGGCGCACAGCTACAAGTTGGGCCGTAACCTACGCGCCGGTCCGCAAAACCATCGGGCCTCAGTGCTGGTGTTGTTGGTGCCCGATCACTTGGCGCCGGCCCGTTAATTCTTAAACGAATTGGGCGCTTTGGCGGTCGCCACCACGGCGCACAAAAACAACCACCATGGACTTTGCCATCACCATCATTCGGCGGACAACAAAAGTGCCGCGATAAGAGAAAAAGGCGACGCCCCTATTGTGGTTTTTCGCGTCATCTCTTTTTTCTACCCATTGGTCGGTATCGTTTTGGCGAGAACACCCCTAATGGAGACATTTCCCCAATGTGTTAGCACACCACCGACAATCAGCTGTTTTGCTCTTCAACCTAAGCTTTAATTTACACAACTAGTTGCCGGTAGAGTTCGCTCCTATCGGTTGGAGTGAAAGGAAATAAGGGTAAAACGGAGGAATACGCAAAAGAAAACTTTGTTGCGGCCAGTACGCGACAAACTGACGTTGACTTTTTTATTTTTTTCGCACACGGTCTTGGGTATGTGCTTCCACAAGAAATACATGTTTCTACGGAAAATAGTGCAAAACGCCGTCAACAAAAAAAATATTAAAAATCTATCCGATTTTTTAGCCGCTCATGACTTGCACTTATTTTACTACAATTTTATAAGTCTGTTAACTGCATACCCAAAAAATGTATAAAAATTCTAAATTTAGGGAAAAATTTTTGGAATTTTTATAAAATTCTGTATAAAGTTTGAAAGTCTGATTTATGTTTATAAAAAAATAAAAAATCTATCCGATTTTTTAGCTGCTCACGACTTGCACTTATTTTACTAGAATTTTATAAGCCTGTTAGCTGCTTACCAAAAAAAATTATAAATTTAGGAAAAAATTTGTGGAATTTTTATAAAATTCTGTATAAAGTTTGAAAATGTGATTTATATGGTATTTGCATGAACCATATTTTTATAAAAAAAACTAGCAGACCCGGCGAACTTCGTACCGCCCAAAATAAATTTTTTGTATTGAAACATTTTGGTCCAACATTTTCACCAACAGTTCACGTTCATGATTTTCAGTAACGCTTTTATCTTCTAGTGTTACGGTTTGGTGGATGTCAGAAGGCATATTTCCATTGCCTTCTTAAATAACTTAGCAAAAGTGTATATGCATACAAAGATACGTAATAGCTTCAGTGCGTTTGAAAGGCGCCACGCCCCCTTATAAAATAGCCGCAATTTTCTCTAAGAGTATGGGATTAATTTCATACATCTCCATACCAAATTCAAGTACCCTACCATGAACACTTCCAGAGATATGCAGAGTGAAAAATTTGGTTTGTATGAGAGGTGCCACGACCCTTTTTCCAACAGCCAAAATTTTTTATTAATTTTATATATCTCCATACCATGATCGAGTACTCTACCATAAACACTTGCAGAGATATAAGGTGTGAAAAATTTGGTTTGTATGGGAGGTGCGACGGCCCCTTCACTTAGCGGTGGGTAAGGCTTCCTCAAGTGGGCACCGAATTTACCAACATTAATATTTTCCAATGATATTCAGGCAGCGCCGAGTTTTGTAGTCGAACAGTACACTGTGTATATTTTTTTTTTTCAAACTTCCAAATACTTTTTTTTAATCAACAATTAAAAATTGTTGCAGTGTTTTGGAAATATTTATTTTTCTTTGAAAGTAAGTGTCCGAATTGAAATTTTTTTTGGGTGCAGATTTAAGAAGCATTAAACTATACAATGAAATTATTTGCGTTACAAAATTTTTTTTTTTGCTTTTCAATCTTTTTTTTATGGAAAATTTAACTTTTAAGCAATTTCTGCGCCTCGTGGGCGAAAATTTTTAACAACAACNTGCTTTTCAATCTTTTTTTTTATGGAAAATTTAACTTTTAAGCAATTTCTGCGCCTCGTGGGCGAAAATTTTTAACAACAACTTATGTAACAAACATTTCTATGTATGCATTTATCTATGAAAGAAATTGCTTAAAAGTTCAATTTTTCATAAAAAAACATATTGAAAAGCAAAAAAAAATAATAATTTTAAAACGCAAATAATTTCACTGTATAGTTTAATGTTTCTTAAATCTGCATCCAAAAAGATTTTTTGATTCGGACACTTACTTTCAAAGAAAAATAAAAACTTCCGAAACACTGCGAAAATTTTCGACTACAAAACTCGGCGCTGCCTGAATGTCATTGAAAAATATTAATGTTGGTAAATTCGGTGCCCACTTGAGGAAACCTTACCCCGGTATGAAACATATTTTACAACCTATTAAACTGTGGAACAAATTCATTTTAGCAAAAGTTAGGTCGATTCTGAGAGTGAGGGGTGAAAATAGAGGCTAAATTAGAAGACCCGTATCGCGGCGTTTGTTTATGTTAGTTCGAATTTTTTTGTAATCGACCTTCGAACTTTGCAGTCAAATGCCGATTTTCAGCATATTGTTTATATGGCTTTTTGGCTATAACCCGTCGACTAATTGATATTTTTTCAATCTGTTAAAGCCAAATTATTGCTAGAGACCTGTGGAACAATTAAAATTTTTAAAAAAATTTATTTAGAAAATTTTTGTAGTGCTTATGAAGCAAAATGTTGGATTTTTTTTTCATGCTTTTTGAACATATTTTCCACAAAACTAAGTCTTTTTTGCTTTCTGTTTGATCTATAATATGCTTCTCAGTTTCTTCAATAAATTTCATTTGAAAAGAAAACAATCATAATACAAAACTTGCGTTTTCCAGCTAATATTAATTTACTTCTCATTTCTTATGTACCAATTTTTTCAGTGTTGGTTTTGAAGAAACATTGAAAAAGAAATTATAAAAATATGGAAAAAAATATAATTTTGAAATGTTAGTTATGAAAAGTATTAAGTAAAAAAATTAAATAAATTAAATTAATGATTTGGCCAGTTGCCGTTTAGCAGGCGGCTGTGGATCAACATCACTGCTCTCTCTAATATCTTGGTCATCGTCATCATCATCAGAAAGGTCGATAATTTCGTCCAATAGATATTCTGGAATAAAATTTCATTCAAATCGGTCAAGCCGTTTCGGAGGAGTAGATTTTTCATACAAAAATATAAAAATTCTAAGGAAATAAATAGAGACTTTTTTTTAGGATAGGGACACCCTAATCGCCAAATTCCAGTACTCTATCGTGAACACTGCCAGAGGTATGAAGTATGAAAAATGCGGTTTGTATGGGAGGTACCACGCCCCTTTTTCCAATAGCCGCAATTTTTCTTCATGACCATGTGATTGATTTCATATATCTCCATACCAAGTTTCATTACTCTACCACGAACACTTCCAGAGATATGCAATATGAAAAATTCGGTTTGCAAGGGAGGTGCAACGCCCCTTTTCCAAAAACCACAATTTTTCTCCATGAGTATGTGATTGTTTTCGTATATCTCCATACCATGTTTTTTTTTTAATTTTATATGAAATATTTTATTTCAATTGTTAACCTGGAAGGTCAGAATTTCTAATCTGCCTACTGAAATGTTAAAAAAAAGAAACCTTGGCAGGAACAAAATTGCAAATGGCTATTTGTTTTCTCTATTTATTGAGTTCTCCCACCCAACCCTGCCAGCAATTGGAAGAGAATTTTATCGCCTACAGCCCCGATGCCACTTCTTCGTCACTATTGGAAGTTAACAAAGCGATAGTAACCCATTTCACAGAAAAAATATTTCTGTCGCTTTTCTACCTTCTTAGCAGGTGCCCGGCGATGTTTACTCTTGAAGTTTTAAAAATTAACAAAGCAAATCTTTGAAGTTCAATCAAGTAAAATTACATATTTATTTTCTAAATATTTTTTTTTTCATTTAACGTGCAAGCAGAGCTGGGTCGTAATGATTCCTTTAGGAATTAAATTACTCCCAATTACAGATTACAAGGAATTGTAATTAGGAATCAATTCCTTCAGTCCACAGCAAAGGAATCGATTACTTTTTCTATTCCTTGAAGTAATTTCAAATGTAATTGATTTTTTCTTTAATTCCATTACAAGGAATTTCATATTGTAATTGGAATAAATTACGTGCTAGTAATGTAATTTTTTTGTCCAATTACTTTGAAAGGAATTGAAAATGTAATTGATTTTTTTTTCAATTCCATTACCTGGAAGGAATTGTAAAAGTAATCGAGAAACTGAAAGTTCATTCACGAATGTACAATGTGGAATTTTTGTTGTGGTCAAAGATTAAAATCGAAAGCACACATTGGACATATTCTATGTATATCTACATATATACAATATACAAATGTTGTGTTCGTATGTCACGGCCATCAAAACCCGAGAACGGCTGAACCGATTTGAATAATTTTTTTTTTATTATTCGGTATAATACCAGAACCAATGATACCGCAAAAATTTGGAGGGTTGCCACCTATTTTAGAATTTTGAAACCCAATTATATTGATAAAATTAATGAATTATTACAATATGGGTATCAGGTTAAAGAGGTTTAAGAAAGATAACTGCTGGAAGTATTTTTGACGAGGGTTGCCAACTATTTGAAAATTTAAACTCAGTCAAATTGTTAAACAAAAATGAAATATTGCCATGTGGGTGTCAAACTAAAGAGTTTTAAGAAGGCTTACTGCCGAGAATATGTTTGAGGAGGATTGCCATCTCTTTGAAAATTTAACTAAATTTCATTGATAAAATAAATAAAATATTACAATATGGGTATCAAATTAAAGAGGTAGAAAGATAACTGTTGGAAATATTTTTGAGGGGGACTGCCACCTATTTGGAAATTGTAACTCAGTTAAATTGATAAAGTAAATGAAATGTTGGCATGTGGGTGTCAAACTAAAGAGTTTTAAAAAGGCTTACAGTCTACCATGAACACTTCCAGAAATATGCAATATGAAAAGTTCGATTTATATGGAGGTGCCACGCCCCATTCTCCAACCATGCAAATTTTTCTCCATGAGTATGGAATTGGTTTTATATATGTATATATCCCCATACCCAGTTCTAGTCCTCTACCACAAATATATGCAGTTTGAAAAATTCGGTTTGTATGGGAGGTGCCACGCCCCCTTTCTATAGCGAAACTTTTTTTTAGCCTATAACCATCCTTGGAAAGTCTGCAGTAGATTCCGAAATTTCAAAAAAATCGGTACGGCCTTTCTCGAGCTTTGCGAACAGAAAAAAAACGCTTTTCAAAATACATATTAGTATAGACTAGCCAATATCTGCTTGTTTTGCGGCTTAAAACACTACTACCGATGAAAATAGATGGATAAATAAACAAGTTTGCAAGGGTTAGGTTGAAGTGGCTGCTAGGCCCAGAGGGCGCCAGCACACTTAGGCCCGGATCAGGGCCCATTGTGATTTGCAAGTGTTAAGTAAAAGTGCAATAATTTTTTGTATGAAATACTAGCAGGAAATAATGTTACCCATACGCCATATCTAACATGACCGTATGACCATGTTAAAGTTTGAATTTTTTTCATTCGCAATGAAAACTTAAAATGAAAATAACTTGACTAAATGACCTTATCTAAAAAAAAAACGGTATACAGATCCGTAACATACTACTTAAAATTAATTTTACGTCCCTCGGCGTGTTTTGTGTCATTTTTGGCGTCGTTACAGTGTTATCATAAAAATTTAGTCATAGCAATGAAATTTGTTTATAAAACTCCTAGGAGGTAAGATATCCAGTCCCACAGGGCTCGTAATTCAAGCGGACTCTATCCTCATTTGTAATGCAGGATACCAGTAAGAGTACTTCAAAGGCCCCAGAAGGCACGCCATTTTGGGTAGAATTAGGGTACCTTAATACACACAATTAACTCAGTGCATTTTTATAGATACGCAGGGATTAGTCCAAGAGAACAGCAGTGCCCAAGGCAGCAACATCTATGGGTCTCATCTGCCGCGAAGCTCGTTCGCGGTAGGATCTGGAAAATTTAACCGTTACCGTATAAACTGAACAGCTACAGTTTAAGCTATTCAGTTTTCTTAAAGTCCAATTAGTAATACTACTTAGGTATACGTTGTTTATTCAAGGCAGTTAGCAACCAAGAAATTTAACAAAGCTATTGCAATTCAACAGTAAAAAATTTTTTTTTATACATTTTTCGATTACTTTTTAAATTAGTTTGAGGAATGGAATTGGAAAAAAATCAATTACATTTTCAATTCCTTTGAAAGGAATTGGAAAAAAAATACATTTTCAATTCCTCTCAAAGGAATTGAAATAAAAGAAATTACATTACTAGCACGTAATTTATTCCAATTACAATATGAAATTCCTTGTAATGGAATTAAAGAAAAAAACAATTCCATTTGGAATTACTTCAAGGAATTGAAAAATTAATCGATTCCTTTGCTGTGAACTAAAGGAATTGAATCCTAATTACAATTACTGAGGAATGTAATTGTAATGTAATTGCATTTACCCAGCTCTGCGTGCAAGCAATCATATTGGAATAACAAATAATAAAATTACGTTTAAATTCTAAACAGGTGCGTTATTCGATTTATTATGTCAATGACTTTTTACCATACATTTTCGGAACTGCTTTTTAAAATGTTAAGTTGGAATTTCGTTTGAGTTAGTAATCTATGCCGAAAGCAGGATGAAAATGGCGTAAGTGACTCTGCGGCTGTGGTTGCAAGCTCAGAGGTATCCCGAATTTCCTATTGCGTTTTATCCAAAATTTAACCAACCGAAGAATCTTCTATGATACTCCACGCATTTTTTTTTTGCGAAAGTTACTATTTCGACACGACATTTCTGTGAAAATCCGCTCTCGGGAAGAACTGTTCCACCAAGACGTCACGTATGTATGAAACGAAAGCGATACAGCAATTAAAAAGTTTTGATAGGACTAATAGTAACTTGTGCCATGAAGTTGGAAGTGTTAAAGAAGATTGGGTTGATTAAATTTTTGATAAAACATGAGACATGAGAGCTCGCAATCACAGCCACAGAGTTACGCCATTTTCATTCTGCTTTCGGCTCAGATTACTAGCTCAAACGCACCCATATTTTATGAAATTCCAACTACATAAATATTTTAAAAAGCAGTTCCAAAACTTCATAGTAAAAAGGTAATCAAATAACGCCACTGATAAAAATAAAAACAAATATATATATTATTTGTGTAGGATGCCCGGAATAAAATTATATGTCCGCTCAGTTCGACTATCACATTTATTCTGATTCAAACTATACATTTTTCAATTCAAAAACTCTTACTCGCTAATTTATTATTCCAACGAGTCACGTACACCTGCTCCCCTTTTTATACATTCAACGAGCGGAACAAGTATACGCCCCCTTGAACATTTATACACATATACATACAAAAATCAGAATGAAACATCCCAGCCAGCAAGAAAACGTACATTTTACGAACATTATGTTTTACGAGGGATTCTCGTATCGCCAAATAGTTAGAGAAAAGCTCGTAAACGATAAAACAAAAAAAATATAATAGAAAGAGGCTTGTAGTAATTTGTCAGCACAAGAAAAAATTTTAGTTTTGTTGACAATTTTTCTTCAATCACAATATTTTATAAGTAGTTCAATTTAAGAAAATTATTAAGTATGTGATTTATTGGCAGACTGGTGCAAACGCCAAGGACGATCTACCACTTTCTTTTATAATTAAACTTCTTGTAAGTAGCTACTACATATGTAATTCAAAAATACAAATTAATTTAATGAGTTTTGCAATTCTTTCACAGGCTGCGCGGAGGAACACTAAAGGATTTAAACGTTTAATTCCCCTATCTCGTAAGTTTATAGTTATTTATTTTTTTAATTTGCTAGTTTATTAGGTCTTTGCAGTTATTGAACTTAATGTTTTATTGATAATATGGCTTCTCAAAAGGCGTGCGAAATCCGAAGCCTTATCCGTACTAGCGTCAATAAATGATTCATTAAAAAAAAATTATTACAGATGAGGTAGCAAAACTTTTCTCGTGGAAGGGAACTGGTACCAAAAGCAGCGCTATTGGTTTGGCAACGACTGCGGCAATAAGAAGTACGGATCATAATATTATTTATTACCACTTTTTACTTAATTAAATTTTCCGTTTCAAGATTTAATTTTCACTTTATTTTCTTAGGTGCTTTTCGTCAAAAATTTAACTCCCACGAAGAAGTTTTTATTTCCGTATCAAAGAAGCACTTCCAATATGCACACGACCGGCAAAAAAATTGGCAGCCTATCGGCAAAAAAGATAAAAAATAAATTCAGCAATTTTATAATATATATTAAACCCCTCTTATTTAATTGTTAATTTGTTAATAGATAGTTTGTTAATATTTATTTATCTGAAAATATCTTCACATATACAGTGCCGGGAAAAAATATTGGCACAGGGAATTTTTCGCCATGAATGCAAAGTTTTTTATTCTGATTTCTTCTCTAATTGTTTTTTATAAAAATATAGTTAGTATGAAGTTCTACTTTCAAATCATTTAATTTAGTATATAGCACGCTTGAATAGCTAGAGAACCTCTTTTTTTTTGACAATTTCTTATACGCAGTTTCTTCCATACAAAAAAAAAAGTCGCACATAATTTGCATGGAAGAAACTGCGTGAAAAAATTGCCAAAAATCAACGCGGTTTTCTGACAACTTCAAGCTTGCACTATGTTATACTAAAATATAATGGGATTTAAAACTGCATACTTAGAATTTTTCTCAAAAATCTGATTTGAAAGTAGATCTTCATACTAACTGTATTTAAAAAAAATAATGTGCGAAAAGAAATTCAGGTGAAAAACTTTGCATACATTGCGAAAAATTCTCTGTGCCAATACTTTGATCCGGCACTATAAATATTTATTAATTATAATTCCATTCAATAAAAGAACTACAATAATTTGAATTAATTAATTGCCTTTATTTTTAGCATTCAAAAACAGTAGATAAAGCAGTGTAGAAAAACGCTTTTTTAACGTAAATTAATCGTTTACGAGACTCGTTTACAATTAAAAAACGGACGTAAAAATATTCGCATACGAATGCTTTTTCGATCCGTTTACGACTGTTCGTAGGCGATGCACAATTTAAAGCGAAAAAGTGCTCGAAAAAGAGTCGTAAACGGCTATCATAAACGATTTTTAATCCGGTTTTTCTTCGAGAAAATATCCAATTACGAGCTTGTTTACGATGATTTTGCTGGCTGGGATACAAATCGTTGGCTTAGTTCGCAAACGTGCTAAGTCCATTTTTTTTTATTTTTCAGGAGGGACAAAAAACCCTCCAATAATCGGCCAATTTCAAAATAAAGCTGTTGCAGACTTATAGGCTCTTTTAGGACTTACCACATTTTCTCTTCAAGATTTTATTCTTTTAATGTGGACTTAGCACATTTTCTATCAACCTTTTTTCCATTATTTTTTATTTTTAAAAGATTTAATTGTTTACTTTAAATATATTTTATTGTTTTAAAATGAATTATAACCTAATACAGTTTTATTTCATTGCTATTAACAAAAATAACTATTTTAAGTCGTAAATTTATGTACCATTTATAAAAGAAAATAATTAAAAGCAAGTAAAGAGGTAAAGTTTGGGCGAAACCGAACTTTATCTACCCGGCGCAGGTATCAAATACTGTCGTAAGCAGGGGCTTTTTCCCGATTTCAAACGTTTTCGATAATATCCTGAGTTAAACTCAATGAAATAATTGAACCACGTTTAGTAGAAATCGCTAAAGTGGCTACCGAAATACACCTTGTAGTCATAAATTGGGCGGTGTCACGCAGTCTTATTTATTGTTAAGAGATTAAGAGATCTGAAATTTACCGTTAGATATACGGGAAGCGAATGTAATTTTGGTCCGATTTGAATAATTTTCAACGAATTGCTTTTCCGTACCAGGTTTATTAAGTGCACAGAGTTTGGTATAAATTGATAAATCGGTTACCGAGTTACAAATTTGTGGTCATAAGTGGGCGGCGCCATGCCCATTATCCAAAAATGTATCATAATCTAATTTTCTGCTGAGTGGTTGCCGCGATCATCGATTTTAAGTGAATTAGATTTTCAACAGATTTCTTAGCTAGACCCTAAATAAGGCTCGTACCGAGTTTGGTGAAGGTACTACTGAGATGCATCATTTCATGATAGGTGGGCGGGGTCACGCCCATTTTCCAAAAATTGCACAATAATATTTTTGACAAAAATTCTACTTCACATACTAATTTTGAACAATTTGCATCCAATATTTACTGAAATATCGTAGTTTTTGCATCTTCAGAAAATACCTTTATATCGGAAATGGGCGTGGTTACATTCAGATTCGCCCATTTTTAATACCAACTTACCTTGGATAAAGGGCAACCTACATACCAAATTTCGTTGAGATTATCGTGTACACGGACAGACGTGTATACATATATTTTTTTTTCATTTTTTTGGACTTAGCACATTTGCGTACCAATGCATAACAACAAGTAAAAACGACATTACGGTAATTTTCTTTTTTGGTAATGATGTATTTTCAGTTATGCTATCTTACTGCATCAAAATCTCAATTTACATAAAAAGTGGACTTAGCACGTTTGCGAACTAAGCCAACGAAATATTTTACAATATGAGAGCACCCACCAAGCAAAACATGAGAAATAGGCAACAATCGTCAATGGCAACCAATTGGTGACTTGTCGATTTATTGCCATGTTTAGAAATCGGCAACATCATTTCTTTCATGTAATTTTAGTAATATGTTTTCAATATAAATCAAACTGATGAATTTTGCATCAATAGTATTCTGCAAAAACATCTAATGTATGCCAAAGATAGGATTAACAAAATAAGAAGCGCCTTATGTAGCGGAGGAATCAAATAATTTCGTTTTTAAATTGTAATTTTTTAATGAAAAATAAATTAAATATTAAATAAGAAAAAATTTTCCAAACATTGCCTATAGCAATAATAAAGTGATAAGAAAACAGCTCATTCAGGTAATAAGAAAATGACTCGATCAGGCGAGTTGCCTTCGGCGGACGTTTTAGAGCGACTGATAATAAGAAATCGATACGATGGCGATATTGCCGGCAATAAAGTTGTTGCCGAGGGCGACATGTTTTCTTATTGCCGGCAACAAAAATTGTCTGGTGGGCACACATTTCAACACACATACATATTTTCAAATAAACCTGAACAAAACATACATATACAAAATTCAAACAGACAAGAAACACAAACACATAAAATATGTTAGCGAACGGTTATGTTGATCGTATGAAACCAGATCACTACACAATAGCATGCACAAGTACAAAATAATACGGTACACCATCCTACAAGCTACAATTCGGCCATCCTGACAATTGAGATCTCCTGATCTCCTAATTCACCTTGCTTCTGTCCACGTCCACCAAACCATGGCCGCAAAAACCTTCAACATCTTTCACCACGTAGCGATCATGTATCCAAAGCTGGTACCAAGTTGATAAGTTTTTATCATTTCTCACAATTTTTATTTTTTTATTTTTTCGAATACAAAGGACATGATCATTCTTTCTGTATTCGAAAAATTATATGTTTCAATGGACACATCGATTTGAATACATAATTTAGATTTAGATAATATTTTTTGCAATTTATTTGAGAAAAATAAAACATTTACATTATTGTCAATGTTATTGTGGCTTATTAACATTTTATTTTTAATATTTTTATTGAGCTTTGTACCACGATTGTTTATTAGGGAAAATTGAAAAAGCAACAAAGTGTAAGCGGTAGAAGTTATAGCAGCTATTTCAGAGATCACCACATCTCCTCATCAGACTTCATTTTTTCTAGACTTCAGCAGGGATCGAACCTGCGTAATCGATGTTCAAAGTCAGAAGCGTTACCCAATCATTTAGATTATTGTTTGTATTTTCGTCGATTTTAAATTTGCTACCCCAAAATAATTGATATCAAATAAAGCACCTCTTTGAGGTAAATTTTTGGAGTGACGAAAGCAGAACTAGAAACACAAAATTTATATCAATTTCGTGACGAAAATTATACGCATTTTTAGCTGCCTTTGAAACGTACGGAAAATCTTTTTTTATTTATTCCGAACGTTGCGAAATTCCGTCTACTGCTAGAACCACAAAATAAAAAACAGACCTTTTGCAACGATTCGTATGAATAAAACAGATTTTCCCTACGTTTCAAAGGCAGTTAAAAAACGCGTATAATTTCACGAAATTGATATCATAAATTTTGTGTTTCTAGTTCTGCTTTCGTCACTCGAAAATTTTACCTCAAAGAGGTGTTTTATTTGATTGAAATTGACACTGAACGGATAATACAAAGATTCCCAAAAGGAAAGCGCAAAATTGAGTTTGCAATTTAAATTATTATAATCAAAATTCTGAATAAGTTGTTAAGTTACTTAATTACATCCCTCATTTGATAAACATTATAAGTAAAAAATAAGTATTTATGTAATATACAGAAATATATAGTGCTTTAATAAACCCACAGCATAACTTTTTATCTTGTGCTTTTTTACAAAATAGTATAATTGTAATTACATGGGACTCTGTAAATGGACCTTGCGCCAAATTCACAACACGAAACTTACTTAAAGCAAAATTATATCACAACCCATTTTAATTTGGACTTCATAAAAATTACTATTTGCGTGAAAAATAAATGAGGGTTCAAGCAGGTTGGATGCTTGTAGGTCATATAGCTTCGATTGGTAACTCCGCTGTGAATCAAGTTAGATGCCTGTAATTTAATGTTATTCGGTAAGTCGGTCCCAATCGCCCCTCCCCAAATAAAATCTTGTAACCGCCACGGATTACACCATTACGCGTTTCATATAAACAATGTTCATTTTTCCCTAATAGGTCACGCAACTCCTTTAACTTCCGATCCTTTTTTTGACAAATAATCATATTCTCCTCAAATGTATTGCTTTCTAAAACTAGAATATTATTACAACGGCTAAGCGCGTCTAGATGTTGCATACGACTGCCTGACCGATGTTCCAATACATAATCATAATTTTGAAGCTCTAACGCCCACCTTGCTATTCTTGGGTTCATTTCTTTTTTATTTAAAGTCAAAATTAACGAATTACAGTCCGTAATTATTTTGAATTTCAAACCTTGCAAATAAACTCTAAACCTTTTGTGTGCATAAACTATTGATAAAGTTTTAAGCATGAAACTGTGATATTTCGACTCTGCTTCACTAGTTCTTTTAGAAAAATAAAACACCGGATGCATTTTCCCATCTTTTTTCCGCTGCATTAAAATCGCCCCAAACCCTATACAACTTGCATCACAATGCAACTCTGTCTCATCATTCGGATCGTATAAGGCTAAAATAGGCGACATCAACAGTTTTTGCTTAAGCTTTTCAAAACATAACAATTCGGCTTGCCCAAACTGGAAATTTTTGTCTTTTTTTGTTAAATCATATAAAGGTTTTGCAATTGAGGAAAAATCTTTTACAAACCTCCGAAAATACGAACAAAGCCCAAGAAAACTCTGAACTGATTGTAGCTTAGTTGGAATTGGAAAATTTTTAATTGCTTCAAGACCTTTATCATCCACTCTAATACCTTCTTCTGTAATAGTGTATCCGAGATATTTCACACAACTTACCAAAAACTCACACTTATCTAACCTAAGCTCCAGATTACTTTCAACTAGCTTACGAAAAACTTCTGCTAAAATTTGTAAATGCTCTTCTTCCGAGCTATCATTATATCATCCAAATATATAATAACCTTATTTTGTTTTATCATATCCGAAAATACCTTATTAAAAAAACCTTTGAAATGTTGACGGAGCATTGCGTAGCCCAAATGGCATTCTTAAAAACTCAAATTGTCCCAGCGAACTCATAAACGAAGTAAATTTAATCGAAACTGGATCCATAGACATGAAAAAATCCATTTTTCAAATCCAGTTTTGTAAAAACCTTTTTATGCACTAACCTATCAAGCAAATCATCTATTAGTGGTATCGGATAATTATCCTTCATTGTAACCTTGTTAAGAGTTCTGAAATCAACACACATCCTAAGGTCGCAAGTTTTCTTTCGAACCAGTACAACTGGGGACACAAACTCAGATTCACTAGGCCTTATGATGTTTTTCTCCGAATATTCATCTAATAATCTCTAAAGCTCACCTTTTTCACTATATGACAAGCGTCGAGGTGGACAACTGAACGGTTTAACATTACTTAACGTCAGTTTCATCTGACTTCTGATCATTGGTTCTGCGGGACGTAGCCACTTAACGTAATATTTTTTAAACAACGCAATAAGTTTTGTTTGATCCGAAAAACTGGCATCGGCCCCCACTTTAAGATTAACATAATTACCAACACTTGGAAAAGTTGCCAACAACAATGTATCAAACAAAGATTCACATTTTACTTTTCACATTATCTCCGCACATACTTTAACTTACATCTTCCCTATTTTCANTCCCCCACTTTAAGATTAACATCATTACCAACACTTGGAAAAGTTGCCAACAACAATGTATCAAACAAAAATTCACATTTTATTTTTCACATTATCTCCGCACATACTTTAACTTACATCTTCCCTATTTTCACTGACATATTTTGTTAAGATTTCTTTCTTTCCCCCTTCTTTCTTTAATTTTGTACTTTCAATTTAAAAAATATTATTTTCTTCACTTTCACAATCATTATTACTACAATCATTATTGCAACTTATGCATTTTTTGCGATCTTTATACTCAACTTTAGATTCAACCCCACACTTTAACCTTCCCAATCCAACATTTTCACTATCATCTCTTAATATTTTACATCCTCCAACTTTCAGAAAATCTCTACCCAAGACTGCATCATAGCCCATTGTCCTATCAGCTACCACCACAAAAATTACTAAAAACTCTTTTCCGTCCAATATTGTAGACCACGAAAATGTTCCATAAGTTTTGACTCAAATTATTCAAACCAAAAAATTCAGAATTAACATTTGAAAATAAGCTAACATGAATTTTGCTAGGTACGCTAGACTTCCGAATAAAACTAATAGGACTTCCGGAATCTATCAGGCAATCTAGGGAAAACACAAATTACCGAAATTTCTAGCAATAAATGAAAAATACCTTACATATTCGACCTCCTCCACATGATAGACTTCGTTCTTACGGGCTTCCTTCTTATGGTCTGGACACCCACTGATACGATGCTCCTTACGTCCACAGTTGTAACAAGCTCCTTTCTCCCCAATAGGTTTCCGGCACTCGGACGCATAATCACCCAGAGAATTGCAATTGTAACATCTCACATCAGCACTTTTGGTAATAGCCGTATTCGAAGACTTTACCACCTTTCTCTGCCTAACCTTCGAAAATGCTTTCAGCAAGTGCGTTTTGCTAGTATAGCATTGCAAATACCCCTGTACGCGCAACTGTTCATCAATGATACCATCTATAATATATTCCACTAGCTCTCCTCTTCCAGCTTCAACGGATTTGCCAACATAACTTTGTAGTATTCATTGAAGCTTTCTGTCTGTTGCCACTTACGCAGCTCAAACTTTCTAAGTAAGACCAGTTTGCTTTGTTTTGTACCAAATGCTTCTTTTAATTCAGCGACCAGCTGCGTAAAACTTTCAGTCACAAAATTAGGTTTCGAATACAACCATTGCTGTGCCTTGCCTTTTAATTTTCCCAGCAACAACAAACGCATTATGTTTTCATCAACAGCATACATAACCATTACGCTTTCTATCTGCGTCACCCACGTATCAACATCATTATTACCATGATACTCCGGCATTAACCCTTTTAAATTTTCAAACGACAAATTTACTGGGTTATCTTGCATGCGAAGAGGCAGTTCTGCACCCGCACGGACACCAGCACCCGAAAATCTTCGTAAAAACTCGTTGTCCCTTTCTAGCAACATTTTCTCCCGCCTTAACAACTCCGCTTCCAGCTGTATTTGCAAAGCATTAAATGCAGCAGCAACGCCAACACCACAACCTTCACTACCTGCACCACTTGTTTTCTGCTTAGAAATAAAAGTATAACTTTCGTCTTCTTGAGGCACTAGTACCTCCTCGGATACGCTTTCAGCACCATCATCTAACCCAGTACAAACAATGAGACAAACGCAACGATGACTTCTAGGCATTTCACTTATACGCAACGCAAGTGTGGCCTTGCACCCTTGCCTACATGCAACTTAAATTGCCTTAGCCACTCTCGCAACTGAATCATCGCATAATCCTTAGCGCAAATTGGTTCTTCCATTATAAAAAATTATCTTTTCATTATATCTCTTGTCTTTACAAACTTTTTCAACTATCGCTTTCTCAGCTCCTCTTACATAATTTCAGTTCCTTTACCCGTTACCTCCCTTAGTTCTATACAGGACACTCCTTTTCTCTCAAGTTTCTTGCACGCTACACTTTTTCTTTCTTCAGTTTTTCGCAGGACACTCTTTTTCCTTTTCAAGTTTTTGAAAAGACCATTTCCTTTCTGAGCTGCTCACATGACGCTATTTTTCTTCCTTACGGGACACTCAATTTCCTTTTTTGGCTTCTTACAGAATACTCCTTCACGTTTCCAATCTTCGTTCTTCAATAAATTCCGCAATTTTTAATGTTTAATATACATAGCCTTTGTCGAAACAAAAAAATTAAAATTTGAGAAAAATTGTTAAACGTTCGCCCGATCCCTACTTCTGAACTGTAGGATGCCCGGAATAAAATTTAATATGTCCGCTCAGTTCGACTATCACATTTATTCTGATTCAAACTATGCATTTTTCAATTCAAAAACTCTTATTCGCTAAGTTATTTTTCCAACGAGTCACGTATACCCATGATAAAAATATAGTAAGGTAGAACCGCTGAGAGTTACTTTTAAAATTCTTGACGTTTCCAAACATTTTAATTTTTAAATTTGCTCACAAACTCACACACACATTTTCATTTTCAATCTCAAGCAACAACAATTTCGAACAATTTAAATTTTTTATTTTCAATTTTATATGATTTTAAAATGCTGGCAAACTTCAAAAAAAATCATGGCCGACAAATTGAGAGAACGGTTCTACCTTGCTATATTTTTATCATGCGTATACCTGCTCCGCTTTTTATACATTCAACGAGCCAAACAAGTATACGCCTCCTTGAACATTTATACACATATACATAAAAAAATCAGAATGAAACATACAAATATTTGACAATACCCTGCAAAAAATGGGACTAATCCGGGATGACTCCGGGAGCAATCGCAAAGGAGCATGCGACTAATACCACTTTTGATCTCTTTATATAGAATGAACTGATCGCTTTTGTTCGAGCATGTCCTATGAAGGACTAATTGTTCACCTTTATACCCGGAAGGGTATAAAAAGCGACTAGTCACTTTTAAAAAATAAAAATAAAAGTTTGCGCCAGCTGAGATTCGAACAGGGTTGCTCAGTTTTTTTAGGCGAATACTCTCTCTGTGTGCCAACGCCGCACATGAAATTTCATTGACTAAGTGCGTACATATCATTAAATCGTTAATAGTACCCGTTAGAGATGAGTTGGGGACTAATTGATCTCCAATTATACCCATAAGGGATGAGTCGAGACTAATTGATCTCCATTAGTACCCGTATGAGACTAGTTGCGACTAATTAATGCCCAATTGTACCCGATTGAGAGTAATCTCGGAATACTCTCTTTAGAGATTAGTCGCACAATTTTTTGCAGGGTATGAAAGCACACATTTCAACACACAAACATTCCAACGGGACTGAAAGTTAGCTGCTCCCCAAAGGAGCAAGTATGAAACAGTACAAACATATATGTAATACTCCTATATTGGCAGTAAGAGCTAGTACCGTCCGAAAACACTACAGTACAGATATATCAATAAACACGTACGAAAGAAAAGGAACACATACGTTTATAAATAAACATGTACACAACACATATACAAAAACGGCACTCAAGTACACAATACATTGACAAAAACNTCGTGATTCTGCCAAGTCGCTGTAAAGTAAAGCGCGCAATGGTTCTGGTAAATGAGTCAACGAAGATATTTAGGTATTTACCTACACAACACAATCCTGCAGTGGAATTCTGACAATGGCTACGCTAAATTTCCATCGCTAAAATTCTCTAAATTAAAAGCCGTGGGGTCTAAAAGTACGCAATATGGAACCGTACGTCGTCCGGCACGAAGCGCCAATCGCGACTGTGTAAGCCAATGTTTAATATTCTGACGGCGGCATAATCTCCCCAGTGCAACATCAAATAATTCGAATTACCAATCGAGCCATAACCGCGAAAGAGACGTAAGATCCAAGTGTATTTATTTTGCGTTTTTTTAATCAATATTCCATAATTTTTCCACAAACAAAGAGCTTCTTCATATCCATCTATTGTAAATGGTACCGCAAAGAATATACAAGGCAAACAAACACACCAAAAAAGTAGCTCAAAGTGGAGCACCCATTCTCGAGTTATGCGCCGTCTGTCGTACGCAACATACATACATTCATAGAAATATTTATTTTTAATAACAGTCAGGGGTTATATTTGATGTAAATAAGCTGGTTTAAATTAAATAATAATTAATAATACATTTTTTCCTGCTTCCAAAAACTTTCCTTGTGGGTGGGAGTGTCAAATTTTAGAAGAAAGCTACTTACAAAACCTTTCATTATTGAATCATGGCTTACTGCCAATATAGAAGTATTACGTATATGAGTACAAAAGCAAAGTAAAAAATAAATTTTTAAATTTCTAACAATGCTCAGAAATAAATATCATTTTGAGCATGATACAAAAAAGAAGATAGTTTCATTACTACCATGATACAAAAAAGAAGGTAGTTTCAGTTAATGACATTCGTTGTTGTTGTTAACCATTTGACTTTTAATAAAATTATGACATTTCATCAAATTCATGCTACCTGATCGCTAGAAGAATTTTTTTTTAAGCAGAAGATTTTGTCAGTACATTCAAATATGTGGAATATGAGTTTTGCGGTCTGTTCAAGTCGACTTCAGGATTTTTGCATACATTAGAATCTTTAAATTCAAAATTTGTGAAAGTTAATGGTTATACGCTAATCACAAGGNTAAGCAGAAGATTTTGTCAGTACATTCAAATATGTGGAATATGAGTTTAGCGGTCTGTTCAAGTCGACTTCAGGATTTTTGCATACATTAGAATCTTTAAATTCAAAATTTGTGAAAGTTAATGGTTATACGCTAATCACAAGGCCAAATTTTTTGCAAAATCTCATGATAAATTTAAAAATAAATTTGAACCAAAACATAAAAAGGTTTTATTTGTGAAGAACATTCTTTAGAATTAGATTTTTAAATCGCAAGATTGTATTCAAAATAAGAAAATGAAAAAATAACAGCATTGCGCGCGGTTTTTATTATAAAATACTTTATATCAGAGACATAACTATTATAAGAGAAAAGAATAAAAGTAAATCAATAATTATTGTATTAAGATAAATATTTTTCGAGTAATCTATAATTATTATTCAAGGACTTATATTATAAAAGTCCTTTCATACTAAATATCAGAGAGAAAATATTTTTAAGTCTTCAAAGACTTTTATTTGAAGACTTATATTATAAAAGTCTTTTCATAATTATTATGAGCGCGAAAAAATTTTTTAAATCTTAATAGACGGGACTTGGTTAGGAGCATTTCAGAATTAGTTGGGACCAGTCCGGGCCTAGTTAGGGAGTAGTTTGGGCCCAGTCGGGTCAAAAGACTCAAATAATAAACAAGTCTCAAAATAAGTCTTTGAAGACTTAAAAATATTTATCTCAATGACAAGACTTATAATATAATTCTCAAAATAAAAGTCTTTGAAGACTTAAAAATATTTATCTCGCTGGTAATTATTTTAAAAGACTTCTATTACATAAGTCTTAAAATAATAGTTATCGATGACTTAAAAAAAATCTCACACATAATTATTATCTAAAGACTTTTATAATTCTTACAAAAATTTTGATGACTTTTATTATTCTGGGTCTCTGCTTTATAGTTTTAATAAAATTAGTGCGAGCTACGTAAGTAAAAATATACCAAGCACTGATAATGGGTTTTGATTTGAAATATTATTACATTGGTACAAATATGAGAAGGAAAATACTCGGATTTATTATTTTAATATTATCACAGTGGCAAGGCCGTTGATAATACTCACAATTTATGAAACTTCCAAAAATTTTATTATGCGTCAAAAGTTGTATATTGATGTAAGATGTATTGATAGATATTTCGTCATTAAAGCATAGTCCGAAACAGGCTTCGGAGAAGGTTGTATGGGCTCATTGCCTCACAATTAAACGAGTCACAATTCAGAATTCTCCCGAAGTGAAGTATCCAGAAGTAATTCAGGATACAAAACTGTCGTGTAAATCTAACGTGGAACACAAAACCTCTAAAGAATTGGCAGCGTTTTGGAAATGTAAGCAGGTCTTTGGCAAAACGTGGGGTGTGTCACCATAGGGAATCCTCTGGATTTATACCTCTATGATCAGACCCATAATTATCTATGCGTCAGTGGTATAGTGAAGCAGATTCTCAATCAAGAGCGTGGGAAGTCTGCTTGCTAAACTTCAAAGAACTACTGCCGTGTGCTGTCCTCAAGCTTTCTCTACAATACGTGGCTCCGTTCTTGATGCACTGCTGCACTTACCGTCACTTTGTGTCTTCCTACGACGGGAAGCTTTAAACGCCCCCTTCAGACTAAAAAGGAACGGATGCTGCTATAACACTGAGTGGGGCAAGGCGGAAATTGCTAGCGGTAGAGATCTGAGCACTTAAGTCTTTTCAATGCCCAAGGATAGAACGCCACCTTTACCTTTGTTGAAGAGATTCTATAATGTTTAGTTCCCTGCGGCTGAATGCTGGTTTAATACCACCACTGAGCCCGGTATCACACATAATCGAATCTTCAATGATTGCTCAAAAACTGACTCTCTTGGACTTTTCTCTGGGGAAGTATGCTTCGGTCTTCCAGGCTGAGGTGTTTGCAGTGACAGCCGAACTGCACTTAAGGCATTGGGCAGCCCTCTGGGTGCCAGTTCAACCGGCAGTAACTCCTATCGTCCATAACTATAATATCTATCATAGCATGAAGCACCGAAATTAAAGCCTTACCTTTGCAAAGCACATCCAAATCCTTTTCGGTGACTGGCTTTAGAAGAAACTAATTTAATAATAGCTGATTTTTGCGGTGGACAGCATATTTACCGGTCTTTTATTTCAAAGAAAAAGTCAGTTGGTTGCTCTTTCAAATATGGCGATGTATGAATTTCAACTTTCGTTATTGCTCAGATCGAAGACAAATTTCCTTTTAGTTTTCTAAATATTTTTGTTTTACACTAAATAAATGATTATTGAGGATTAGGTATGGTAGCACGAAATGTCACAATCTGCTTAATTGTCAGGTAGTTAATATGGCGCCCGAAAGTGACAATGAAACTACCTTCTTTTTTGTATCATGATTTTGAGTAGTAACATAAAATATTTTCTTTTGAAAAAAAGTTAATTTATGTACAAACATTTACATATGTATGTATGTATTTTCGTATGTATACTACATAGAAAAGAAAAAAAACATGTTTATAAGTACACTTAATAAAACCATCAAATGGTTTACAAAAACGCCATTCTTTTATTAAAACAAAAATATAATATACAAATTAAAATTTGCATGCATCGCTTTTTAAATGCTTTAGTTGAAGCGCTCACCAAGGGCTTCTTTGGGAGCAGTAAGGGAGCGCTTCTTTCTAATGACACACAATGTTAAAATACAATGAAGTATGAAATTAGGAACGGAGCGCTTACTGCTGAATATGGAGCGCTCCAATAGAACTAATGGAGCGCTTCTGGCCCCGTTGGGATATTTTCAAATAAACCTGAACAAAACATACATATACAAACAGACAAGAAACACAAACACATAAATATATATGGGGAAATGTAAATGAAAATATGTTAGCGAACTGTTGTTATGTTGATCGTATGAAACCAGATCACTACACAATATCATGCACAAGTACAAAATAATACAGTACACTATCCTACATGCTACATTTGTTATGCGAATATGATCATGGTGAAACTATATATAATAATAATGGTATAATTTCCCCATATATATGCATACATATACATAGGCATTTCATGCCACCGCGACCGATGTAAGTTGAAGAGATTGAAGGTCTGGGTGACATGAATATTCGTATGCAAAAAAAAAATATATTAAAAATTAACGCGATTTTGCAGCAACTTAAAACTTGCATTAAAAAAGTAAGTGCGCCTGGGCCACACTGGAGAAGTGAAACCTATGTTACATATCTATTTTGTCTCATAACCAATCTACATACATACATATGTACATACATACATACATATGTACATTTTCTTTTGCGTAAGGTTATATTTTTTGTCTTTTTTCTATCTAGATCCCTACCTCATCCCCGTTCATTCTAATTACATTTATGTTATTCTGTTTTCCTTTATCTTCATTTTTATCTTTATACTCTATCGATAAGAAAATGGATAGTAACATCCAACATAATATCGATAACAAAACCAATAAAAATATCGATAACAAAATCGATGAGGAATTCGATAAAAATTTTGATAGCAAAGTCGATGATAATATCGGTAGCAAAATCGATAAAAATATCGATAACAAAATCTGTTCGTTCTAATTACATTTATGTTATTCTGTTTTCCTTTATCTTAATTTTTATCTTTATAGTCTATCGATAAGAAAGTGGATAGTAACATCCAACATAATATCGATAACAAAACCAATAAAAATATCGATGACAAGTTCGATAAAAATTTCGATAGCAAAACCGATAATATTGGTAGCAAAACCGATAAAAATATCGATAACAAAATCGATAAAAATATCGATAACAAAATCTATAAAAATATTGATAAATAAATCGATAACAAAATCGATGACAAGCTCGATAAAAATTTCGATAGCAAAACCGATAATATTGGTAGCAAAATCGATAAATAATCGATAACAAAAAAGGATTAGAAAGTCGATAAAAATATCTATAACAAAATCGATAACAATAACGATAACCAGACCGATAAATAATCGATAACAAAATTGAAAAAAATATCGATAACAAATTCGATCAGAATATCGATAACAAAAACAATAACAATATCGATAAAAAATATCGATTCAAAATCGTTAAAAATATCGATTACAAAATTAATAACAAAATCGATAAAAATACCGAATGCAAAATCGATAAAAATTTCGATAAAAAATTCGATAAAAATATCGATAACAAAACCGATAAAAATATCGATTATTATATCGATATGTCCCGAAAATCCCAAAATAGTTCCCAGATTGAGTCTGTGTCTCTATCTATATGGGCAAATCTAAAAACTAGGTACACCTCCAAAAAAAAAATTTACTTTCTAAATTTGTGAGCACACCTATGTTTTATATATCATTTTATTCGTATTCTCTTAATAAATCGATTAATATAAGTGTAATTCATTTTAATCAAGTGCTTCAAAAGTTAGACGAGGAATAAACATGAAATAGAAAACAAAAGAATAAGCTGGGTTCAAATTACGTTCTTCAAGATGTAAATTTTGAGCAGAGATCGTGAAAGTTGAGCTCACTTAATTGGGACGTTCTAAATTCAATGGCATCCCCCGTTTTACCAGATTGGCTCCGGTTTTCGAGATAACGGTATTTGAAAATTTAATTATATTTTAACTATTATATAAATAATTCCCTCAGTTTTGAAGTTATTTTACTAAAATTTTGCACATAACGGTTTTTTAATATCACATTAATTACTCCTTAATATTATCGAAATGGGTGCACTTTAATGTATAGCTCCAATACAACTGATTACTGAGATATGTGTTTTTGCGCTATAACTCTAACTTCATATCTGATTAATAAATTGTATGCGTGCTATATGTTAGGTTCACTATACCAAATTTTTACCTGCTTAATTGGAGGAGTTATAACACAAACCAACGTCTCTGGACAATCAATTGTATAGGAGCTAGATTTTAGAGTGAACCGATTTCGATGATTTTATGAGATAGTGAAAGAAATATTAAAATACAAGCGTGTGCAAAATTTTAGTAAATACCTTCAAAACTGAGAGAGTTTTTTTTATAAAATAGTCCAAATTTAAGCAAAGTTTCAAGTACCGCTATCTCCAAAAGTGGAGACAATCGGGCAAAACTAAGGACGCCATTGAATTTAAAAGGCTCCAATTAAGTAAGAGCAGCTATCAGAACCTTTGCCGAGAAAAAATTGATTTAATACCACGCTCGAAATATTCTGACTACAAGAAGGAGCATAATTAAAAGTACTAAATCGGGGTAGTAGTTATAAAAATATTTAGATCGTTTCGACGTAATTTCCAAATGTGCCTTCAATTAAGATGTTTTTGGAGCAAAAATTACGCTCAAGATCGCAGAATATTTTATCTTTAAAAGTTGGTTTATTCTGAAAGCACACCTCTTGCTAAGGTATCAAATTATTCTTAATTGTTTGTAGAATACAACACATACTTAGGAAGTTCTTAAAATTAAATGCTTCAAAAACCAGGGACGTGAACCGGTTTTGAACCGGAAAACCGCTTTTTTCTATTAATTAACTGAACCATTAACCGAACTGAAATTTTTCACAAATGTTTGATCCGAACCGAAAACCGAACCACTTTCTTTAAAGGTTTAAACGTTCTTTTCAACCAATTTTCAATAGATAAATGTACCCACTTTTTTTTCTTTTTGTTGAACATGGTAATACCTACCATGTTTTTTTACCATGTGACAATATCAAATGTAAAGGCATCCCATCTCACTTGACTCTTAACCTTGCGCGTTGTTGCACTTGACACTGGACACTTAAATTTGCGCGTTATTTTTTTGTTTTTCGAACCGTTGAACCGAACCGAAACCCCGGTTCAAAGACCCAAAAAACCGCTTTGACGAATCAATCCAAAAGAGCAACAACGGTTCGAACCGCTGAACCGAACCGACCAAATTTTTCATCCGGTTCACGTCCCTGTCAAAAACTATACGCGATAAACCGAAGATTTTGAAAATTGTGAAATGTGGAGTTACAGACTTTGACTTACTTGCCAATTCGTTATTTTATAATGCACACTTTTCTTACCTACTCCATATGAAGTATACACATAAGTGCTAAATGCCCATTAAATTTGAAGTCAGAATATGGTGTGCTTCAAAAGTTATGACATAATTAATTTTNCCGAGAAAAAATTGATTTAATACCACGCTCGAAATATTCTGACTACAAGAAGGAGCATAATTAAAAGTACTAAATCGGGGTAGTAGTTATAAAAATATTTAGATCGTTTCGACGTAATTTCCAAATGTGCCTTCAATTAAGATGTTTTTGGAGCAAAAATTACGCTCAAGATCGCAGAATATTTTATCTTTAAAAGTTGGTTTATTCTGAAAGCACACCTCTTGCTAAGGTATCAAATTATTCTTAATTGTTTGTAGAATACAACACATACTTAGGAAGTTCTTAAAATTAAATGCTTCAAAAACCAGGGACGTGAACCGGTTTTGAACCGGAAAACCGCTTTTTTCTATTAATTAACTGAACCATTAACCGAACTGAAATTTTTCACAAATGTTTGATCCGAACCGAAAACCGAACCACTTTCTTTAAAGGTTTAAACGTTCTTTTCAACCAATTTTCAATAGATAAATGTACCCACTTTTTTTTCTTTTTGTTAAACATGGTAATACCTACCATGTTTTTTTACCATGTGACAATATCAAATGTAAAGGCATCCCATCTCACTTGACTCTTAACCTTGCGCGTTGTTGCACTTGACACTGGACACTTAAATTTGCGCGTTATTTTTTTGTTTTTCGAACCGTTGAACCGAACCGAAACCCCGGTTCAAAGACCCAAAAAACCGCTTTGACGAATCAATCCAAAAGAGCAACAACGGTTCGAACCGCTGAACCGAACCGACCAAATTTTTCATCCGGTTCACGTCCCTGTCAAAAACTATACGCGATAAACCGAAGATTTTGAAAATTGTGAAATGTGGAGTTACAGACTTTGACTTACTTGCCAATTCGTTATTTTATAATGCACACTTTTCTTACCTACTCCATATGAAGTATACACATAAGTGCTAAATGCCCATTAAATTTGAAGTCAGAATATGGTGTGCTTCAAAAGTTATGACATAATTAATTTTGCACCTCTTAAAAATTACATAAAAAATTCACTTGTTTTCATTATATTTTTTTAATTTAAACACCCATAATTCAAAAGTTATGCAGCAAATTGATCCAAATTTTTTTTGAGGCTTCGAGTATACGTCAATGAATTATATCCAAAAGCAACCAGCTTGATATACGTAGTTTTCAACAGTGAAAATAAAGCTAAATAATACCAAGGTTACCTGTTTTTAGATTTGCCCATATCCTTTTCTCTATAAATACCTTTATTTTAACCTTTCTTCCTCTGTCTTCATCTTTACTTTTATCGGTATCCTCATCCTCATCTTTTTCTTTATTCATATGTATCTTTGTTTTTACCTTTTTATCATTTCCTTCATCTACATAGTCCCCTCCCCTTTGCCCTTATACAGGGTGTCCCAGAAGTAACCCGCCAAACTTTAGGGGAAGGTAGGTGGGGGGTGGTCAGCTCAGGTAAAAGTGTTACCGTTTTTGAAATATTTACATTTATTTAATTTAAAAAAAAATGTGTGTTTAACACCGTAAACATGATAGAAGTGAAACTTCTTAAAAAAGGTGTGAGCACCAGGTACCTACTCACGAAATTGGATGTGTAAACATATGTTTACGGTTCGGCAAACCATTAGACGATTGAGTTACATACATAGGTTTGGTTAGAAATCAAACAATAATTTCATTTCATCTTATTAATTTTCTGATATACATATAATTTATTTATTCATTTTCCGGTAACACCACCTTATATGAATGCGCGCTTCTAGCATCCATAGGACCGGGTTGTAATGGAAGTAATTGTATGTTTAACAAATAAATGAAAATGTTTATAATGCAATCAATAGATCCTTACGAATTCGCCATTACCAAGGCACTAAGTAACGTACGCACTTTTGTTTGCAAAACGCATTTATTTAAGTTGAAAGAAGACAAATTCCTTTGTTCGGCATTTATTCTTACTCGCTTTCTATCTTCCAAGGCGAATTCATATATTCTTATCACGAATTCATATATTCATGTGGTAGCAAGAGTATAAAAACATAAAATTACCTTATAAATTAAAAGCATAAGTATCACATGTATGCGTAGTCCAATTCACGAAATCATTTCATCGATCTGAGTAAAAACTAAGTGCATGAAATCTATTTCGCGTTAATTGAAATCATGAAATGGTGTTCATTCATTCAGTTTCTACTCAAACGCATGAAATGATTTCATGAATTGGCCTACGCATAATGGTAGTAAATGACAGAATGAATTACAACAAACAAATCCTTTTGACATAATGCAAGCCAAAAACGTTGGTTCAAATCAATCCGCACTCAAGTTGGACGTTTTTCCCACAAACATTGCAATTTTGCGAGCAGTCTCATTGTAAAATCTCATTTTTACAATTTCATAGTTTCGGCTTACATTTATAAAATTCAATGAAAGCACGTACCTATTTCGGCTGAGTTATCCATTTTCGGTTATTTAGTGTACAAAATAAACGCAAATTAAATGAGTTTGTACAACATGGCCATTAACGTAGCGATAAGTTGTACAACTTGCCAGAAAATCCAATTTTTTTATCTTTCATACAACCAAGACATAAATTCATTCAACAGGCCCACAAACGGTGCAATCTAGAGCAAAATAACACCAAGTTGAACCAACGCACATAGGGGTATTTAGCCGATTTATGCGGCCAAAATTATTTTTATGAATATTTCAACTCAAAATGTCAAAAAAGACGTGTTTTGACATATAGAATTGTAAATGTTTAAAATCAAGTAAATATATATAGGTTAAAACATTAACAGAGTTGCCACCTGTTAAAAAATCAATTAGTTAAATGAATTGTTGCAATATGGGTATCAATGGAAATGGGTTTGAAAAGGCTTTATCTCTAAGCAACCTCCCAGGGTTGCCACCGGTATAAAAAATCAAATTCAACTTTAATTTAAGGAATTAGATAATTCATATGTAACACAGTATAGGTAAAAATTGGATGTATTCGAGGTGCAATTAATGCGGCAGTGTTACTCTTTATGAAATAATATCACGTTATACGCGAAAATCCGGGCGACTCTGTCTACATCAAGTGTTCGAGGAACAAAATTTTGACAATCAGTTACTCATCAATCAAAAGCAACATACAAATTTTTACTGCGCAATTCCTGTATTGTTAAGAGAATTTTGTAAGTATTAACTTGGAGTAAATTACCGTCCTCAATTACTGAAATATCGGAGTTTTCATATTTTCAACGCATTGCTTTTCCATTAAGTGCACCGAGTTTAGTACAAATTGATACATCGGTTACCGGAATATACATTTGTGGGCAAAAGTAAACCACGCCACGCCCATTATCCAAAAAATCGATTTTGAGTGAATTAGCTTCAGTAGTTATTGATTTATCGCAGTTTTCGCGTTTCTGTAAATTACCGTTATTTGGAAAGTGGGCGTGGTTATCGCGCGATTTCAAGAATTGTTGGCAATTACGGATTAGTGATGCGGATACTGAGATACAGCATTTCATCATAAGTGGGCGGGGCCACTCCCATTTTCCAATAATTTAATAATAATCCTATTTTGTTCCAAAATTTTACTCCACATACAAATTTTCAACAATTTGGATACAATATTTACTGAAATATCGTAGATTTATCTAAATTTACACGATTGTATACCCAAACTATTTCTTTAATCATCACTTATATAACACCATTGTAAAGGAAAACAAATGTTTATTCCGAAATATATAACATAGTTGGGTTCGCCTTACATTCCCGCATATTACCAGCAACAGGACCGAAAGGTCCTAGAAAACATGACTTTTACTAATATCTCGAAAACTATTTATTTGTTAAATTAAATGGATTCATATTCTAGTTCAGCGGCCTCAAATTGATCTAAAAAGTTTAATTTTAGTGTTAAAATAGATCTAAAGTAGTGTCACTATATACTAGTTGCGTTTTTAGATTTTTCCTTAATACATTTTCAAAGTTAAGAAATACCACTTATCTGCCATTTTCTGCGGGCAATCTTTTCACGCTATATTAGGAAAATTTCTAAGCTTTCAATTGAATAAAGAATAATAACGCGATCTCTCCCGGGGATACAACAAATTCCTTAATATTCACGAAAATTACATTTAAATTGAACTTTTGCTTAATAAAATGATGAAAAAAATTTACCCTTAAATGCATTATTACCTTCTGTATGCGGATCCATCACTACTTTTTAAGAATATAATGCAGAAATCAAAATATTAATTTAAAACCGTCACGATCTTTCTAGAGAGCGAAAATTTATTTATAAGCAGCGTTAGAATATTCTGTTTCCGGTCAACGGTGAGCGTTCGCTGTGCAAGTTAGAAATTAGATTGAGGGGGACTGAGAAATGTTATTTGGAATGTTCTCAATCGAAAGTGACTAAGTTTTTAGGTTTTCTCCAAAATTTTGTCAAATTGGTTTTTGGCCCCCTAAATCGTTTAAATACCCCTATGTCGACCGGTGCTATGGCTTTCTTTAAGAAACGTCGGGCGAAAGTTTCAACTGCTCCTGTAACACTACCTTATATAAGTTGGCCTTGCTATCATCCTCACATATGTTCATCAGAGTAACCAACGAAGGACGACTTAATACAAGGAGATAGCGAGAGCACAAAACTACTGTAGAATAAATAATATAAAAAAAACTTTTTAATATACAACGCTTTTATAAATGGACTAAAAAGTAGAAAATAATATTTCTCAGTCCCATAGAATTGGTTTTGATAACTTTTGATTTTGAAATTTTAGCAAAAGTCATT
>NW_016157825.1:48533-50342 GCF_001687245.7 Rhagoletis zephyria | reverse complement strand
GGTGTAAAAATCACTTACCTTCATATATTTCTCTATGGGTCCGGGTGACTACTTCACGACCCGGATGCCGACGATTGGGGTATCGCTCTGCATAAAGTCTTTGAGCAGCTCTGGCATTACAGCAAGCTTCGCCGTAAATTAGGTGAATATCCGCATATTCATGCGACGTATACTGCGTGTTCTCTGTCATAGTATTAATAACACAATGTTCGAAGGGTCCAATTTCACAAAATCCACTTTCACTAATTCCGGTAGGTAACATAAAATAATGTCAGGAGAAGGTAATAATGTACCTTTGTACTATTTAGCATATCATTGGTCGGTAACAAGAGCAACTTAAATTTAAATCTATTAAATACATTCTAGCGTGTCTCAGTGCTTTGCCCACAAAAGCGGCTATAACTTTTTTTTTCTATTCGAAACAGTAAGAGTGGCACCTTTCTGCAATCTTTATTAAATGAGCAATTTTTTTATGTAATGTACAGTTATAACTCAGTGCATTTTTTTTTCACCAGAGATAGTCAAAGTTGGGGAAGAAAATATCAAAAAGTTAAAAATCCCAAAATAGTCATAATTTTATGATGGTTCCTTAATATATTTTAACTACAATGCTTTTGAGTATGGAGAAGCAACTATCTGAAAGTATTTTACATAAAAAATTTACTAAGTATAGCCTGGTTTGTAGATGCAGTTAAAGAAAATACGTGAAANATGCAGTTAAAGAAAATACATGAAAAGGCACGATTTTTTTTTAATTAAAAAAAAATTAAATATTTCAAAAACGGTGACACTTTAACCTGAAAATTTGTTGTTTATCAGAGTGCAATTTCCGTTGAATTTGCCAATTTACTCCCAACCAACCAACCGCCGCTAAAGAAGTTTCACTTCAAAAATTCAGATTAAAAAGCTCAAAAATTCAGATTAAAAAGCTCAAAAATTCAGATTAAAAAGCTCAAAATTTTAGTGAAAATTTTTCACATTTGTATAAAGTTTAAAAGTTTGATCGGTGCGATTTGCAAAGTATTGTTGTATATTTGTAATCAAAGTATTAAATGTTTCAAATGGAAACTGCTAGAAACACATCATTTTCGTTATATCCATCGATTTAGTGCCAAATTTTTCCTTCTGTTATAAATCCTCCGAATAGATTTTGTAAATCTACCGATTTCAAACCGTACGATTTGCAGAACATGCCTGATAGTTTCTTGTATTTTTAACTGTACTTAACTCGATTATCAAACCTCTACGTACTGCCTTTAGTTTTTGCAGCTAAAAAGTTCTTTAAGTGTCTGTATTTTTTGGATCGCAGACTTTTTCAAAATGTGTCTATGATGAAAATGCCGACAGTAATGCACTCTACAATGTATCATACGTGTGCTGTAAAATGATGAAAATTGTTTTTTTTTCTCCATACAATAAATAAAACCAAGGACGCATTGTAACGTTAATTTTAGCGTTTAACAAAAAAAAGGAATCGTTTCAGTTGCAACGATTCAGTTTTTTATCGGAAATTTTTAACGAAAATAAATTTAATTGTTAACACTGAAGCTGTAGCACGCATTTAGGCGTTTGGTGTTAACTGTGAGCTGGGAAAGGCATACAAAAACCATTTCCGTTGATTTATTTTGTTTCAATGTTAACGAATGATAATTTATTTCGTTTCAACGTTAACGATTGAGTTTTGTTTCGTTTATTTAGCTCTGAAACGTAGCAGATTTATTTTAATAAGTTATTTTTGCGCGTTAACAAAACGAAATCGATTCATATAATTTGTGGAGCACATCTGAATAAAACAAATTTTTTTCCAGT
>NW_016157825.1:6467-48433 GCF_001687245.7 Rhagoletis zephyria | reverse complement strand
TTCAAGCCCATTTAACACGTTTAGCTCGTCAATTTGAACGTAGTATTACCCTCATTCTATTGCATGGATGGGTCCAACTGTTTTCCAAATACCTTAAAAAACTCGTTGCTTACTGGAATAGGCAGAATTTCTCCAATTACCTTCGGCGATTCTCTAAACACAGTATACGCTGTAAAAAGTTGTACTCACTGGGTATCTAAAGGATATTAAGTGATTGAATTGACGGACGTAGAGGCAGGTTTATAAATCAGATATTTTTCTTTGAAATGCAGTAACGAATCGATAATAAATTCAACAATGACAAGGTTGTTCAAATATTTTAAATGGCACTAAATGGAAGAGCGTTCAAATGCATACTACATAACAAAGGTACGTGGTTACAGAATATGTTATTTTTTATCATACACGAAAATTAAAAAGAAAACAACTTTTTGTTAGTCATACATATTTCCATTAATGGCAAACCCGCAGCGTGCATATTTTTCCCCCACCCCGGCGCTCCTAGACCCGGACATTTGGCAAGCCTAACCGTGAGGTTTATTTTTACCTTACTAATTTATGTATATATATATACGTCATAATAAATATGTATATGAAAATGAGTTATTTTATTTTCTGCTACGATTTTTCATGTCATTTACTCCGAAGGATTTATTAAAACTATAAACTATGCGAATTTGTTGCGATTTTTTCAGGTTTTCGAAATTTTGAGGGCGTAAAGTCAAACGGATCTCAGATTCGGGTTCAGCGGGTCGTATTACATAACTGTAGGTAGGTTTGGCTAAAAGCACACACCACTTTTTTTGTGTATGCTATGTATAATATGTACTTAAATATCTATTTAACTGAAAATCTTATTTTAAGCATAAAAATCAGCAAAAAAGAAATGTATTTACTGCCGTCAAACGCCATTTTCTTAAATGGTATGAGAGAAGCCATTTTGTTAGGCAAGAAAGTTTTTCAGTGGTAGCCCTGGTTGTGATGGTGAAAGGGTGGTTTTTTACACATAGCCAGTGGCGAGCAAAGACAAGGCGTCGCACAGTGAGACAACGCCGGCATTAAATACAAGGAGTCATTGTAGAGCTCTGAAATTTTGCACAGGTTATTTTTGAGACAATTCCAGTTTTAAAAAAAAAAAATAAGAAAATTCGCCCACTTTTACGCCCACCTGCCATACAGTCGAAATTTGTAAAATGCCGTATTGTCCGTAATACTTTAGGTATAACTTTCAATTTTGGTATACTTGAATGTTATATAGTTACAAACATTATTTGAAATAAAAATTGAACTTTGGCCCACTTTTAACCCCATCACCCATACTACCTCAACATAAAAAGTGCCATATTTTCTAAAATATATTAAATACAACCTTCAAATTCGATATTACTGTAATTTATATCATTTAAAATGTTTCATGCAAAAATTACAATAACACGCCCACTAATACGCCCACCTCCCATTGAAATGCAATAAAAAAAACAATATTTTTTTTTCATTCAATCAATAATTTTTTAACATCATCATGGTATTCTAATTTTTTTAATTTGTTTCTCATTCTAAATGAATTAATATAAGGATCTGATGATATTTGCAAATAGTGCATTACATCTTCATTCGTAGAAATACGTGAATTTTTACGAGAATGGAATAGCCTACAGTTTCTATACTCCTTATTCATTGCTTCTTGCGCTTCTTCGGATAACATTCCTGTAGCAAAAAAAAAAGTTAATAATAAATAAAGTTTAAAAAAATACTTTCAAAAATAAAAATTGCAAACAAACCTATTGGCAATATAGCCTCAGATACCATTTTGCTGCCGTGAATGAGAACTTTATGCACAGTGATGGGCATGTAGTACCAGCCATAAAGCTCTACATATAATTTTGCAGTGTCCATGCAATACGTATGGAATTTACCAACATCTATATTTTTACTACTATTTATAGTATTTAATATAATTTTAAAGCGGTGAATTAAGTCTACATTTACACCAGTTATGTCAGCGGTTATTTCTGGATGTTCAAAAAATCTTCTAGAGACATTACCATCATTGGTTGTTCCCATGCCTTGTTTCACCACATCGACTTTTAAGCCCAGAACTAATTTGAAATTTTTTTTCATTTCTGTTTTAACAGCTTCTTTCTGTTCTTTTGTATCTTTATTTGTCCTCCACGCTTTGAAACTTTTATTATAACCGAGATGTAATATACATTCCATGAATTTTATTCGAGCATGTAGCGGCGAAATTCCAAATTTCAATGCTTCAGCTGAATTTGTTCTCAAAATAACTGCATCCAAATTATTCATTTCAGTAGGTTTTGCTCCACATATGAAACAAACAGCCATCGAGCAATTCTTACTGACTGTTGTTGCCACTTTTCCGTCAATCATCGTCATAGTTAAACTATGAGATATCGCAAACTTTTTGTTGAACATTTCGAATTCTGTCGTTTTTAAATTTTGAATTTCTGCATTTACACGATTTACTTCATTGTTAATAACATCTGCTGTTTCTTTCACAAATTCGAATTTAATAGGCCTGCAAAGTCTTGTTGAAGATGGTACTGAATTTTCCCAAAACGAATAAAAATCATTGTAAAGATCAGTTAACTTTAACGGAACAAGAGATGTTAAAAACATATTTTTATCAGAAACATTTTCATCGGTGAAACGTTGTTGATATTCACTGTGCCCTGATGATCCATCACACCCCCATTTACTTATTAAATTCAACTCATTTGGAATCTTATCAATCTCACTTTTTGTTTTTGCTTGAAAAATTCTTGAAACAGTGTGATCAAGTAATTCTTGTAATCCAACACTGCTAAAACTTTCATCAACCTTAATATTTGCAGGATAGCATTTTTTTTTAACTTCCAATATTTTGCTGTAGTGTGGGTATACTTATGTCACAACCAATTTCTTTTGCAGAGCTTCTTAAAACATCATATTGGTGTCTTGATAGTGAAGCATCAATTATAAGGCTGAGTGCTTTCTCTGGTGTAAATGATTTGAATTGTTCACTCTTTTCATATTTTTTAGCAGCAGACACTATTAAGTCTTCTGGAAAACTTTTACAAAATTGAGATATTTTACTTCTCTTAGACCTTTCTTGGCTTTCTTCGAAATCTTTTACAGGTCGTCCACGCTTAACGGAATGCGAAGTGCTTGGTTGTATTTTCGATTGAACCTTTTAAAATACTCTATTTTCCTGCCAGGCGACAAGCGGCACTACAATATAACAATTAAACTAACAACATTAGAAAGTGATCATAACACAACTTAGATAAGAACAATATCTTGCACTATCAATTTAAATTAAAAATTATGCAACTATCTAACCCAAAGTCAATGACCTTCAACAAAATTATCTATCAAATTAATAACGTAAATAAAATTTATGTAAACAAGAATATTTTTATTAAAACATAAATGATCTTTAAAGCATAATTCTGAATAACTAACAAAAAACAAATGTAATTTATTACTATTCTCTTGCACAATAAGTGAATAGTAAACAATTAAAAAAAATAAAAGTAAAAAGTTGTAAACATGCTATTGCATGCTAACATACGTATAGCGACAGAATGTGCGCGTTACGTACTTTTTGTAGTTTTTTGTATGTTTAATGTGCTTTTGCAAACTTTTGCTATATGTCCTCTACTTTAAATTAAAGCTGAGACTTCAAACTTTCATTTGGTATAAGTCTGCACCTAGGGCGAGGGGCTGCTCTATATTTCCTAGGCCATTGAAAATGCAAAATGTTCAATTTTTGCACCACAATTCTGTTGTTAAGAAAAAAAAAATTTTGTTTTTTTTTTTAATTTATTTTTTCATTTACTCATTCTACAATAACTAAATTAATTAAAAAAATACTTTAAAGTTACATTTATTATGTATTTTTATTTTAATAAGCTTTTGATTATTACATATTGAACTAACATATTTCAAGCGCGTTGGCATACCTCAACTTTGACTTGCTCTAGACCAAAAAGTAATGAAGTTATGAGGCTGAAATTTCAGGGAATTGTTACTCATATATCTGTTAATATACAGTGAAAATTTCATCCAAATTGGACGACACGTCAAAAACCATTTTTTGCCGCGGTTACTATTGGGCTGTCTCACTGTGCGTCGGTTTGTGTAGCTACGTTGCTAAGAACATTGAAAGTGTCGTTTTGTTTCCAATAAGAAGATACAAACACATATGTACATAAGTGAAGCGTAAGCAAGTGTTGGTGGACAGAACAGTACAGTGTGTATTTACATAACGATGCTAAAAACTGTCGTTTTCACATTAACAGGTCTATTCTGCGCTGGTAACATAAATTTTGTAACCGGTAATTAAAGTGTCTGTCAATTTGTAAACCTTTTTCGCATTCTGTGCGCTCTTGTAACCGGTAAATTTGGTTACCATCTCATGAGCTGGTAACAAAATTTTGCCCCGTGAAATATGCAGCACAAGAATTTCCACAAATCTCCATAGCTGAACTGCTGAATATTTTCACTGCATTACCAACGTACCTAGAATCGCGGTGACAAGAAGTGACAAAATTTTTTGGTAATACAATTTTCCGGTCACAAAATCTTCGGTAACGTGCAGAATAGACCTGTAAAGCGGAATAAAGATAAATAGTACCACGATTGAGAGAAATAGAGATTGCGCCAATCGCGGTACCGCTAATCCGCTCTTTGTGATTTTGACAGAATCACCAGTGTGCGTGACGTCATCTTGGTGCAATTTTTGATTGTGAGCATACGAAAAAACCTAATAACAAATTTTAATATTGGTGCGTTAATATTTCTGCGTGGTTTTAAACAATTATTGAGACATTACAAAGCAAAAGGAAGTGTGCCGTCGCAAAGTGTAATAGTGAAAACAAAAGGAAAGCGTGCGAAATCTGGCGAAAAAGTGGAAACAGTTCTGCAGGCGAGGAGATGCATTAAACACCAAATCGAGCTATGTATGCATGAAGCACTTTACTAGTGAAGATATTGAAAATAATACAGTTCGAAATGGTAACATATTGTGTATTTTAATACTAATTGCATTTAATATTGGTTTTTGTAAATGCCTTGGGTTTTGCAAAACTTCGTCGTTTAAAACGTGGTGCGGTGCCTACCATTTACAGCAAGTTACTTGAGCAGAGTGAGACTGCCGTTGCCACTGCAGGTAACAATTTGCATTTATATAAAGTTTTGCATTATACTGTAGCTAAGTTTTTATAGACGTTGCGAGTGATACTGTTGATGCAAATATATCTGATGAAAGTGTGAAGCCACACTCATGCATCGTCTCGGAAATGGTACAAAAGTCATCAAATAAAAGCTGTGGAGTCAACAGCTGTGGATTTTATGGTGGTTGGCTACCGTCCACAAATATAAATATGTATGCACTCTGCATGGTTTTTTACAATGGCGAGTCCAAAAATTCACTTTGCTGCACACCTTCCTTTTGGTCTACATGAAATTGCAAACGCTGTTAATACATCCATTTTTTCATGTGCTAAAAATCGTACTTACCTAAAGGGCTACATATCCAAAATTATTGCTACGTGTTCCTAATTAATCAATCTTTGTATATTTGTTGATTCCTGCAAAATTGGGCCATGTAATATTAAAATTAACACATTTTTCTGCATTGTTTACATATTTTTATATGCGTTTTGGCATTTCTCTCTCGCGATTGCACCAAGATGACGTCACGCAAAAATTACGCTCAAAAATCCTGTATCATTGGCGCAATCTTGTATTCTATCATTCTTGAAATAGTACGAATAGTACATAACGAGAGTAATAGAGATCGAAATACAACAAAGTAGAACTCACAAAACTTTTGAAATATAAATTGAAGAAGCAACAGTACAGTAAATGCAGCAATAGATAAGCAGCGCAGTGGCAAGGCAAAAAGAAGTAGAAGTCATCGAAAGTTATGCAGAGAAAATTTGTGTTAAATCAACTTTGCTTGGTTGTTTACGTATTTTGTTGTATGTTCAATAGTAAATAGTAAAGTATATTGCATTTAAATATTCAAACTACTAAAGATAGTTGCAAAAAGCGAATAATATATCTAAGAATTTGTGAAATTAAAAACAATTAATTTATCAAGATTAAAAGCAGATTGCGTTTATATCCGTGTACAAATTTCGTTCGAGTTTTCATAAACAACTTCTGGCTATTAATTTAAAATCTGTAAAAAAGTAGAAATTATTTTGAAAGAAAAATTTAAAACTTGAATATATGTAATTATATTCTACAATAATTTTGAGTTAAAAATTATATTTTAGAAGTAGTTATACATATTTTAAATTGAATATTGATAAAAATTTACATAATGGATGCCCAAGAAATATTAAATATAACTGTAGTGTTATTAAAGACAAAACTTGGGGAGTTAGATTTACCACTGGACGGACGGAAGAAGGATCTGAGGGAAAGACTTCTCAGACAGTATGGGTTACTGAACGATGAGGAAGAAGAGAAAGAAGAGGAAGAAAATGATTATGAGTCGGTGTCATCACGGGGGGAAGCGGTTGTTTTACTTTTAAGATATTCAAGACAGCTTGGCTTTATTTAACTGGCTAACCAGAATGGTAAATGCTAGTCGGAGGTCCCCATTTTACTTTTAAGATATTCAAGACAGCTTGGCTTTATTTAACTGGCTAACCAGAATGGTAAATGCTAGTCGGAGGTCCCCATTTTACTTTTAAGATATTCAAGACAGCTTGGCTTTATTTAACTGGCTAACCAGAATGGTAAATGCTAGTCGGAGGTCCCCATTTTACTTTTAAGATATTCAAGACAGCTTGGCTTTATTTAACTGGCTAACCAGAATGGTAAATGCTAGTCGGAGGTCCCCGTTTTACTTTTAAGATATTCAAGACAGCTTGGCTTTATTTAACTGGCTAACCAGAATGGTAAATGCTGTAATCTGCCCACAATATGTAGCTGTGGTTGTGGTGTATTATTGCTGATGTAGCTAGCGAAATAGCTTGTGGCTGTGGTACTAAAGGGTGAACACACCAAAACTGCGACACTTTGGGAAGCTTATAACTTACCCAAAACGAATTCAATATTTTGAAATTCAAATACCATAACCTGACCATGACCTTAGTTGGACGTAGGAGAAATTTCATTTGAATTTGATTCCTAGTTGAGTTAAAAATGGCAACCGAGTTAGAAACGAGACAAACCATTTTGCACGAGTTTATAAATGATCCGGCGTTAAGTACACGTAAAATTGCTAAAAAATTAAAGATTGGACTATTCGACAGCTTGCAGGGTTTTAATCAGTACAAATGAGGCCTGGCAGTTACGAGAAAACCAGGGAGCGGGGGTTAGCATGGTCAAAGTGATAAAAACAGTGCTCGGAAGGTCCTCAGTGCATTTTCGCGAGATCCGAAGATTTTGTCGCGTTATGTTGCAAAATCCGTACGAAGATCGCAGTTTTTCGTACAAAAGGTAAAGCGGAAAGCTTCATTGAGATGTTCTACAGCTCAAACAGCGCCAGACCGAAGCGCAAAGTAGAATGTTACAGCGAAATCCTGCATTCGGAAGTTGTATGAATTCTAAATTAAAAAATACAACTGCATTGTTATGGACTACGAAACCTACTGCTATAGAAATTCAAAATATATTGCAGGTCAAGATTTTTATACTGCTGCAAGTCGTCAAGATGCCCCTGAAAGTTGTAAATGAAGTCCAAATTTCCAAAAAACCACATGGTTTGGCAAGCTAGTTGTTCCTATGGCCGTAAGAGCAGCCTTTTTTCCCATCCGGGACAATGAATGACCAAGTTTATCGGGATGAGTGCCTCAAAAGGCGCCCTCTGTCATTTATCAATAGATAAGGAGTAGGCCACCGTTCTAGGCGGGCATGGCAACCTGCCACTATGCCAAGGACACTTTGCCGTGGTATAATGCAAATAACACCAATTTTGTACCTCACGACTGCAATCCACCCAATAGCCCAGAGCCACGTCCTATTGGGGAATATTGGTCAATTGTCAAAGGAATCTTGAAGAAAACAGGTGAAACAGTGAAAAATATTGAAGAGTGCAAAACAAAGCAGTTGTGCGCATCGCGTGAAGTCGATGATGCAGTCGTGCAGAACATGATGGCGCGTGTGCGATGAAAATACCGATCACTTGCATATGGAGCAAATAATAACTAATATTTTAACATTTTAATAACATCTAAACTTCCAAGTTATATAATACAAAAGAAATTAATTTCAAAGCCTTCTAGTTTGTTTCTGGTTTCTAAGTGTCGCAGTTTTGGTGTGTTCACCCTTTACATTCTGGTTAGCCAGTAATGGAACAGACAATTTTGATGTTTACCAGTGGGTGGAGCAATTCGAGGAGAGTGCAGAAACTGTAGGAAGAACCGAGGTCCACAAGTAGAGATGGGCACGGGACGGCTTTTGGCAGAGGCCCGGCGGGCCCCTGCGTAAGCCCGCGGGTACGGGCCGGAATACTTGCTGTCAGCACGAACTCGTGCGTGCATGGGCGTTCAATAAAATTTCATAAAAGCACGAATAAGCACGAAAAAGCCCGTTGCTAATACTACAAATTTAGATAAGCTTTTGTTTTTATACAAAAAAAAGTACATATTAAAATTCGTTTGATAAGAGAAAAGCAAAAAAAGAAATATTTGGAAACCGATAGAAAAAATAAAGTACTTAGTAGTTTTGTTTACATATCTGTACATAAAATATCTTCGACTTTTCCTACTTCCCAGAAAATATATTATAAAAGTCTTTGATGTAAAAAATTTATTCGCTTAAGTAAATATACATATGTACATTAACACAAAATTAAAAATATGTACATATTTATACATACAATAAAAGTAGGCTCTTTATCTCCGGGCTGGGGCGTGTCCCGACGTGCCGGGCCGGGCCGGGCCCCACTAAAATTCTAACGTGCGGGCTCGTGCGTGTTTTTTAAAGTTGATTTTGCACTCGGGCCGGGCCGGGCCTGAAAATTTAGGCCAGTGCCCATCTCTATTCACAAGTTCATTTACACTAAACAGCTGTTGAGAGGCGCAGCGAAGTCGTTCGTTAGAAGTTAAGTAGGTCTGAAAGACTGAAAGAAGTTGAAAGCGGTCCTCATTGCAGAATTCGGGGTCAGCTTATGTTCAACAGAGGTGCACAGAATATTGAGAAATCGACAAAAGAAGTATAATGAGACATTCTTAGAGTTTTTGTATGCATTGATGGAAATCGGGAAAAAGATTCATTTAGATGAGCCAAGTCTGTTAGATTATTTTGTGGCAGGTATACCGGACACCAGGTTCAACAAAACCGTCTATATCAAGCCAAAAGTATCAAAGAGCTAAAAGAATAGATACAAATTTACGAAAAGATTTCGATGAAACCGAAATCTACCGTTGTAGATTTTAAGCCGAAAAGTGAAAAGGTGGATAAAGATAAATCGCAAGCAGACAAAAGGAAATGTTTTAAATGTGGAGGTGCGTCTCACGTACATAGCTAAAAACTGTATATTGAAGGACCAATAGGTCAAGTGCTTCAAATGTAGTAAGATGGGACACAAGTCTTATAAATTTCCAGAAGAGAATATTAAGGGGAAGTCAGAAAACACAAATTTGAACACGTTAAAGGAGATTAAATGGAAACCTTCGAGAGCAGATAGGAATTTAAGATTGAAGAAGTTAAAGGTGGGTAATATCATTTTCCCAGCTTTACTTGATACGGGAAGCGGTTTATGCTTAATACGGCATTCGAGGTTAAAGAGTTAGATTTTTGTTTAAGGATTAACGGAGATAAGCGTAGATTAGAAGGGATAGGTCATCGGGAGATATGTATCTCAGGAAGATTTAACGCGAACAATTTCCATATAATCAATTTTATAAAATAGTATAGACCAGGCCTTCCCAAAGTGGGTGACGCGGCACCCCAGGGTATGCCTGGGGTGTCGCTAGTGACTAGAGTATACTAGTGGTGCGGGCAAATTCTTTAGACTTTCCATACACAACGCAAGCGGTTTGATCAACTTCAACATGGCGGACAAAAAATTAAAAAAATTTTATTTTTTATTAAAATTACCTTCAGCGGCTCGTCAAACCCCATACACAACACAAATAGCTTGTAGCAAAGGGATATTTCGCTCTTAAGCTTAGTTCCCCAGTACGTTTTGTCAACGTAAAATTGAATCAGAAAATGTTCAGAAAAATAGCCGAAAACGAAAACCCCTTTCACAACCACTTTCGGTACTTTTGTAGACCTAATCCGCGTTTCATCCACCATTCCTCCCGTTTTCGGATTTTTTGCTGGATGGGCTGTTCTCGTAACAGGCGCAGCAGCTTCGCGGACATGTATATATTACTTATTCTTTGGAACTTAACAATCACTCTGTCAAAGAGCGAATCAACACGATTTTAGAGGCAGTCTTCTCGTATTAGTGAAGTACCCATTCGCAATGCAAATCTAAGAAGAACGAACTACTCAGACTTACGCCACTAGCGACGAAATTTTTGAAGCTATCGACAAATTTGTACAGAACAATGGTTTGAAATGGCGCAAGTGTGCGGATATTTGCGGTGATTGGAAAAACGAAAGGAGCGATGTCTAGGATGAAGAAAGAGAGTATGATCCCTCGGTATTCGCTGGCGACTTGAAAGATGCCGCCACTAGATTTAAAACCCGAATTGGATGACGCTGCGAAGATAACAGAGGCCTACGAAATCAAAATAAACCTCTGGTTTTTTCTAGCACGTCGAGATTTTTTTTCTTGGTGACATGTATATTTTAGAATTTCTAGGAATTTGCATGAAACCCCCATAAATAAACAAAGTTATCAGAAAGACGTATGTAACTTCGAAGTTAACGCTAAGAAAATTGATAACAGCCGGTTTCACTAGCAATTTTCATATGAGATTCAAAAAATTAAAATCATTTATCACTTAAATTGCTTTCATGAAATTGGTTGTGAAAATTATTTTCTTAGCGTCAAGGCGCATTACCAGCGTTGACTTGGAAGGTTTAGAAAAAACCATTGTCGAATATTTTCCCAACATTGACTTCGAGGATGTCTACAGCTGGATAACAAACCCGTTTTCCATGTGACCTAAAAAGTAAACCTACTGGGATGACAAATTAAGCTTTTGAAAACCTTCTGGACATCAGTGACGACAGCACTTTGAATATTAAATTTTCGAAGGGAGCCAAGAGAGTTCTGGATGCAAGTGTATGCAGAAAACACTGCTGTTGGCAAGATTCCATTAAAAATACTAGTGACTTTTAGGCCCTTATTATGAGTTGCACTCGATTTTCGATCTTCGCTGGTTATCGAAGATCGAACATCGAAAGTGAAATTATGTACTCTGCAACCGTGTCAAAGTTTTCGTTGAGTATCGAATTTTCTGTCGAACAGAATTTTGCTTTCGATGATGTAGCGAAGTGTTAGAAAATTGTGATAAATGTATGAANTCTAGGATGAAGAAAGAGAGTATGATCCCTCGGTATTCGCTGGCGACTTGAAAGATGCCGCCACTAGATTTAAAACCCGAATTGGATGACGCTGCGAAGATAACAGAGGCCTACGAAATCAAAATAAACCTCTGGTTTTTTCTAGCACGTCGAGATTTTTTTTCTTGGTGACATGTATATTTTAGAATTTCTAGGAATTTGCATGAAACCCCCATAAATAAACAAAGTTATCAGAAAGACGTATGTAACTTCGAAGTTAACGCTAAGAAAATTGATAACAGCCGGTTTCACTAGCAATTTTCATATGAGATTCAAAAAATTAAAATCATTTATCACTTAAATTGCTTTCGTGAAATTGGCTGTGAAAATTATTTTCTTAGCGTCAAGGCGCATTACCAGCGTTGACTTGGAAGGTTTAGAAAAAACCATTGTCGAATATTTTCCCAACATTGACTTCGAGGATGTCTACAGCTGGATAACAAACCCGTTTTCCATGTGACCTAAAAAGTAAACCTACTGGGATGACAAATTAAGCTTTTGAAAACCTTCTGGACATCAGTGACGACAGCACTTTGAATATTAAATTTTCGAAGGGAGCCAAGAGAGTTCTGGATGCAAGTGTATGCAGAAAACACTGCTGTTGGCAAGATTCCATTAAAAATACTAGTGACTTTTAGGCCCTTATTATGAGTTGCACTCGATTTTCGATCTTCGCTGGTTATCGAAGATCGAACATCGAAAGTGAAATTATGTACTCTGCAACCGTGTCAAAGTTTTCGTTGAGTATCGAATTTTCTGTCGAACAGAATTTTGCTTTCGATGATGTAGCGAAGTGTTAGAAAATTGTGATAAATGTATGAATTTGTATTTGTTTTTTACTGGCGGCTAGACACTAATTTTAAACAATTTTAATTAATTTCATGCAGTTCTAACGTCGTGAATATTAAACACAAGCTCGAAAGGCTGGTTTTACTTGTGAAAGAAAATCCCGATACTCAGTTGGCACGATCTCTGAGAACAAAATCGTAAGCTGTTGGTAGTTTTAAAATATTTTAAATAGATTTAGCTCTTTAGAGAATCGGAAGTTTTTAATAAATCTGTAGACAAATTTCTTAAATATATTTTATGTCAAAATATATTCGAAAGAATACACTTAAACCCTCTTAAACATTTTCTACTCCTGGCCAGTTTACCAAGCTCTCATCTTCTGACGAATCGTTGAACCAGAACTCCGTGTACTCATTTTTAACACGTTTTTATAAACTCGCTTTCTTTTTTATTTCGTTTTTATTTCCACAAATTTACATACTTATGTACAAGCACACTATTTAGTTTGATCGATTTGTAAACAAAACTTCTCAGCGGTGAAAAATATACTATTGTAAACAACCTAACCGAGCGAAATTCACAATAGTCATAATACCATATGAAAATTCGTTCGATCAGCACTTTCGAACACAGTCGAATGCAACTCATAATAGGGGCCTTACTTTTACATTTCTATGTGAGACTGCATTTTCAACAAATGCTTACATAAACAAGTAAATTTTAAGCAAAAAAAAACCCCGATTTCAATTCCCATCTAGAATTTAAGATTATCGTTAATCTATTCATGATCCAATGATCGGATTTAAACCAAATTAGACCACCTGCCAGGTAACACCTTTCCTTTAAAAAAGAATTATAGTAATCGGTTAACGTGGTCCAAAGTTATGCGGTAACATACATAGAAAAAAATAATAAAAAAAATATTCCGACGAATTGATAACCTTAACCTTTTTGTGAAGTCGGTTAAAAACAAATACACCAGCAAGCTTTCAGCGTCAAATGATTTCAGGGTAATATTGTCAAAGCTCACAATAAACTTAAAGGAAATAATGAAATCATCAAAACAATTTCAGTCCTCACATTAAAGCTAAAGGAGCATAAAGTTTGCATTGTGTTTTCTTGTTTTCGTAGACATTTGAAGAGTAGGGGTGCCGCGAAATTTTTTTAGCACAACAAGGGTGCCGAGGTGAAAAAAGTTTGGGAACCCCTGGTATAGATAATGCGAGTGATACATTTTTTTCTCCATCCATGATAAAAACAACGTTGGCCAAGACTTTTTTGAGGTTTGCCATCATTTTAATTCATATAAAACTGATAATAAAAAGATTGAATTGTTAAACATTTTTGTCGTTTTAGATTGAAAATGAAAATATGTGTGTTGGTTTTAAATTTAAAAACTATATTTGGGCAAATAAAATCACTCTTTAGGCAATAAAATTACTCTATAGGCAAACAAAATTAAACTCTACTGTAGTACTAAATAGTGTTTGAAAAACTGTTATATGCTTTTTTAGTGTTTATTTGCCTAAAAATTAATTTTATTCGCGCAGAATTTAATTTTATTTGCCATAAGTTTAACTTAATGTGTCAATGCTATATACCTCATGCAAATTCATGGGTTAAGCCCTGTATGCAGCTCTCAAGAAAACGGTCAAGAAAAAATTGCCATTATTTCGCGTGTGTGTCCCAAGGAATTTTGACTTATTTGATACCTCACAGCCTGTTGCCTCACTCTTTCCTCAAGAAATAATGGAACGGGCATATATTTCTGTTGCAAACCTGGGTTGCCTTGTGCTCTTTTTTCACAAAAAAAATTTAGAAAACCGTAGTAGAAAGCGTAGTAAATTTCTTAAGAACTGCTACTGCCTTAAGGAAATTTGAATCAAGAAAATTTCTTAGCCATTTCTTGTACGTCATTTTATATGGAGTTTTTGCTTTTCTTGAGAGCTGCATACAGGCCTTAAGTGAGGTTATCGTAAAGATAACGTAAATAACGCTATCGCTCTTGAGAGCATATTTTGATGGCTNGAGCATATTTTGATGGCTATAAATAGATCAGTGCTGGGCACCACGGTTGCCGTTTTGGTCCAAATGGACCAAATTTGGTCCATTTCTTTTCGTTTGGTCCATTGGTCCAATTCTGTTTAAAATGGTCCATTTCACAAGCCTTTGGTTAGGTTATTATTACCTTTTGACTTCATGCAATAGTTTCGCGTTTTCAATTTTTTCTATTTAATTGATGAACAGGTAGCAAAACTTTAATCATAGCATTTAGCACATGAAAATAATATTCGAGTTCAATCGAAAAGATGTTAAACATCTTGAAATTATTACACCACATAACGTTCTTTCTGACACTGATGTATCAATTTTGCCAATTTCCTGCATTTGTAAATGATGCAGACATATTTGAATTAAAATTTCGCAAATTGAGGCTGAGTGAAGGTAACTTCAAAAACTGTACCAATATAGAACGTTTTTGGGATGAAGTAAGATTGATTAAAAATGGATTGGGTGAATCGGCCTTTGGAGAATTGTGTGATTTAGTTCATAACATTTTTAGTCTGGCTCACAGTTCCGCAAATTTTTTGTTTTAGCATTAATAAAAACGAAATTAAGAAACAAATTATAATTTAAAGCTTTAAATAATCTTATATATTATTTCTCTAAGGTGTTTTTTTGTTAGTCGCCCTTTTTCTGCTTTTCTATGTAATCGATTCCACTAATGAGGTGTCATTTGAAAAGCCAGAGGTCCCCTGAGTGGTTATTCGGTAATATTAATGGTCATAACACCTCTGAAGTAAAGAAATTTGTAATTTTTAAGCCACACTAAAGGTATATTGTACTGAAGCACCATTGTAACTGCAGCATCGCATACACCGTATACGACCGTGGTGGGCGCACACATAATTCGATAATTAAAGGTACGATAAACTGACAGTTGTCTCTCTCGCACCGCTCCCTTAGCCGTGGCACCGTGTTGCTTCTTTGCAAATTAAAAAAAATTGTAGCTTATGTACGTGTGAAATAGAAGTATACGTTTTTGTGCAATATGTTTATTTTTATATTCAAATAAAACACATTTAACCGATGAAATAAATTACACAATTCACGTATAATTCTTAATATTTCGTTGGAAATGCCAACTTTCCTGCAAATACATTAAACTTCGCAAAAGGAAATGCACTACTAATTGCCGACTTTGCGTACTTTTATACTATTATTACATACAGCAGTCATACCGCGTATTAACTTGACTCCATCAGATCCAACGGTACCCTTTCAAATGACAAGAAAACAGTTCCCTATAGTAGCTTTTGCTATAACAATTAATAAAGCCCATGGCCAGACTCTTGACAAAGCCGGATTATACCTACCTAACCCTGTGTTTTCCCAAGGGCAGTTATACATATGTAGCCTTTTCTAGAGTAAGACGATTCTCAGATATTATTGTTTCTGTTAAAGAAACATCTAATCAACAAGTTGATTCTGAATATATTTTCACCTCAAATATTGTATATAAAGATATATTGTAAGTAACACCATGTTTCCCTCAACTCATGACACCCGTATATCAGTCAGTTTGTAATATTTTTATGTACCTAATAAGTATAAGTTCTGATGTACTATAAATCTCATTCACGCTAATATATGTATAATAAAAATAAGGTATTTATAAGAATAATTCAGTTTATTGTTTCCACGAACTATTAGAACAGTCTTCAGCGATCGGATTTCTACCACATTGTGGTAGATCTGCCACTTTTTTGAGCATCTACCACATCTACCACTCAAGGTCTGAAATCAACCACATATTCGCGTTTTACGTAATTTTATTTTTGCTCCACATAATTTTCTTAATTTTAAGAGCAAAAATTGTCTAATACTAAACACTAAACAATAACTCCACTAATGAGGTGTCATTTGAAAAGCCAGAGGTCCCCTGAGTGGTTATTAGGTAATATTAATGGTCATAACACCTCTGAAGTAAAGAAATTTGTAATTTTTAAGCCACACTAAAGGTATTTTGTACTGAAGCACCATTGTAACTGCAGCATCGCCTACACCGTATACGACCGTGGTGGGCGCACACATAATTCAATAATTAAAGGTATGATAAACTGACAGTTGTCTCTCTCGCACCGCTCCCTCAGCCGTGGCACCGTGTTGCTTCTTTACAAATTAAAAAAAATTGTAGCTTATGTACGTGTGAAATAGAAGTATACGTTTTTGTGCAATATATTTATTTTTATATTCAAATAAAACATATTTAACCGATGAAATAAATTACACAATTCACGTATAATTCTTAATATTTCGTTGGAAATGCCAACTTTTCTGCAAATACGTTAAAATTCGCAAAAGGAAATTCACTGCTAATTGCCGACTTTGCGTACTTTTATACTACCATTACATACAGCAATCATACCGCGTATTAACTTGACTCCATCAGATCCAACTATACCCTTTCAAATTACAAGAAAACAGTTCCCTACAGGGTACGAAAATAAACTGTACAAAACAATTCCCATTTGCTCATCGATCATCATATCATTTGTGGTTTTGTACAGTTTTGTACATAGTCAGAAACAAATTGTAAGATTCACTGTCATTTTCCCCAACGAGAAACGTTTGCTTTTCGTTTGTGACAATTGTACCATAGGGTACGTTTTATATGTATGCAAACGTTTCAATTACGTGAAAAATATTTTTTTCTGTAAATTTTCTATCCAATTCAATTAAAAAACGGTTTTATTTTTTTTATTCATTGCAGCCATTCGTTTGTATTTAGTTATTGCATATATGTACATACATACATTNTTAGCTCTTTCTGGAACATGCCACATTTGTTCGCTACTTCGTGATGTGATAAAAAGAAAAGCTGACAGCACTCCACAAGGTTGCAGAAATTTCTTAGAATAATTATGTTCGAAAAATATCTTGATATGGAAGGAACTGCTTTACACTGTCAAGGAAAAAAATTGCCAAAATTCAACGCAATTTTTAGCAACTTCAATCTTGCACTTTATTATACTAAAATTAAATTTTTTTAGAGTCTAATTAAAAATTTTGCAATTTAGGTGANCATTTATTTTTCTCGGCACGATTCATTTCGTTTGTTGTTTCGTCTGTAACTACTAAACTACTGTAGTGTATTATCGCCAAAGTGAACTCAGCCGTTTTGTTTTCGTATTGTACCGAACTGTACGAAACGAAATAGTAACGTACAATATAGTTTATTTTCGTACACTGGTTCCCTATTGTAGCTTTTGCTAANAATTTTTGTACAAAGTTTGATCCAAACCCAGAGATCTACCACATTTTTTTGAAATCTACCACATTTTTTTCCAGATTCTACCTATAATTGTAATGCACTTTGGATGCAATTTAAATAAAATCGTTATAAAAATTGAATTGACATATTTTCTTGATAAAGAGGAATAAACTCCACTCGATTTCCCGATGAAAAAAAANATATAGTTTATTTTCGTACACTGGTTCCCTATTGTAGCTTTTGCTAAAACAATTAATAAAGCCCATGGCCAGACTCTTGACAAAGCCGGATTATACCTACCTAACCTTGTGTTTTCCCATGGGCAGTTATATGTAGCCATTTCTAGAGTAAGCCGATTCTCAGATATTATTGTTTATGTTAAAGTGTGTTTGCATTGTTCAACTTTGCGTTGAANTGGTCCATTTTTTGGTCCGAAAAATAAATTGGAAATGGCAACCGTGATGGGCACACTAACACTATCACATTTTGAGCATGTGGTAGTGTCTTTGGCCGAGAGCGAACGACTCGGTCATTCAGTCGATTACTTCAGTTGAAACGAGGAGGTTGTATGCGCACGCTTCTGCAATTTAAGAAAAGCGCAAGCACAACTCCTAATTTTCGACAAAAAAACTGCGTGCTATGAGCGCGCAAACAATGCAACATGCCTCGGCAAGAGCTTATGCCAGACTGATTCATTGGTTGAATTTCGTTTTTTTGTTCGGCAATGTAATGTGTGAGCAGAGTTGCCACTTTGGTAAATTGTTACCAAAATTGGTAGAAAAAATTTGGGTTGGTAAAAAGGTAAATTTTTTCTCATGTTGGTAGACTTTTGTTGAACTTTTCGTTTCTTTTACGTAGTTATCTTTATATTATAAATTTCTTTGCATACTTTTTATATACATACTTGCATACGTATAAATGTATATTGATATAACGCGAACATATCGTGTTCTATTCAAAACTCATTTTACTGGAATCCCGAGGAGCTTTTGATTGCCTAAATATTTTAAATGATTATTTAAATACATATAAAGAAAAAATTGACAGGTATGTAATGACGCACTATGATTGTTCGCAAAAAAATGAAATCAACGCCATTTTTTATCAATAGAAATTGTTAAATAAAAAAAAAACACCAAAGACTGACGGCAAAAAATTAAAAAAAAAAATCAACGGGAAGCACATTGCGAGCTATACTTAAGCATTATTTGCTTTAAAACTTGGTACCTTAAATTGTTCTTAAAATTCAGAGTAAAAAATTCGAAATTTGGTGGAAATTGTTTAAATTTTTCTAAATGTTGTATATAGTTTGAATCCTTAATTTTTATGGATTTAGTTAAAGCAATAAAAAAATGTTTACTAGAAAAACACCAAGTGCTTTTTTGAGTCACTGTATTTGTTTATAATAACTCGAGTTGAAGTTTTTCAAATTAAGAAGTTTCGTTGCATTTAGTTTCATCACTTCCCCTTTTGGTTGAAGGAAACTGAGAATATGCCAATAATATGACTCAAATACCGTATAATTAGTTAAATAAAAAGCTCCTTAAAAACAATTTTAATTATTATTGAAATAACTAAAAAAAAATAAAAAGCAACAGTTTTAATTAAAATAAATAAAAAACAACAAAGCTATTGTTTTTAATAAAATAACTATAAAAATGTATTGGTAGATATTTTCCAGATCTGGTAGATTTTTCTCAAGTGGATGGTAACTATTTTTTTCGTCAGTGGCAACCCTGTGTGTGAGCATATACGTTTGAAAAGCGTACAGTTGAGCTGTACGCGTGATACAGTGTTGCCACACATGGGCTTTTCCTACCAAAACTNGTAGGGTTTTTTCCAGTTGGTGGTTGGTAGGCTTGATTAGATTTTGGTAGGTTTCGGGACAATAAGTAAAAGTTATTTTGCGGAAAATAGAAAATATGTATCTCTAAACATTTTAGCAACCCTTTTTACACGAATATTTCACCGGTGCGTTCGTACAACGGCGGCCGCAAACATGTAAATATGCCTGCATCAAAAACTAAACTTAAAAAAAAATGGACTTGGCAGCTTTTCACCTTTAGTTTGCGATATAATTTATGGCGTACTTGGACCAAGATTGCAGAAAAGTCTGCCAATGGGCTCGTACCCAACCATATTCCAGGCGGAGGTCTTCGCAATCGATTGATTCGCTGGTGTCATCGTAGAAGGCAAATGAGGCCACAATACGTATTATGCCGGATATTCAGGCAGCGTTAAAGACCTTAGAGTCTTTTAAAACGACATCAAGGCTTGTGAACTCTTGAACCACTTGGGAGCCCACAATAATGTAACGCTGTGGAGGGTTCAGGAACATGAAGGGTTTGAAGGCAACGAAATTGCTGCTGTCTCGCTAAGCGTGGAGCCCAAATGCGTTTACATGGTCCCGAGCCTTTCTGCGGTGCATGATACACTGCACTCACAGTTCTGTCCACTGCGGAAATCAAAGGGAATAAGACAATAATGGAGATGCATAACTCTTTCCAAGAGGAACTCCGAAAGGCACCTTGAACTTAGAACTCTTACTGGCAACCTGACAGCACACTGCAAGTTAACGTATCGTTTGAATTAAATGGGTCTTTCTGTAGACGCTGTAGGTTTTGTGGGCTGGTGGAGGAAAGCCCAGAGTATATTCTATGTGCCTGTCCACGAAGCATGAATCGTAGATTGATACACCTTGGAGAACGATTGTCTTCTCCATCTAAAATTTGGATCATAACATCATCCAAAGCGCTGATAACAATTAGGATTTAGCACTTTATTTATATTATCTTAGGTCGCGGGTATCTCCTACGTAATAATAATAATATCGTCACGAGACACGAATAAATATGCTCGGGTGTTTTGACGACGAAAAAGGACGCGTGAAAAAAATTGCGAAAAAAGACGCGTAAACATGAATTCAACATCATTCCGGAAAAACTCTTTGGGGAAAAAGTATACTGTTACACTCGCAAACATAGTTGACCGCGAACATAAGTCTATGTGTCTTACTTTGCCGTCAAAGAGGTTAACGCGGCTTTCTTTGCCGTCACCTATGTTAAGAGTCTTTCTTCGCCGACATTTTTTTACGCGTCTTTTTTCGCTGTCAACTTTTGAGCTCGTGTCTTTATTCGTTTGTAATGACGATACGTACATATGTATGAGTAAAGAGACATACATTTGGATAAGTCTGTACAGTAAAATGAATCGTTATACGTAGTTAATTCGTTTTTATTTTACTAGCTGTGTTTTAGTTTTGCTAAATGTTATGTTGGCTATGTTTTAAATAAATTTGACATTGAAAACAAATATTAAAACTCAAAAAAATTTTTGGTAGGTTTTAGTTGGTTATGGTAAGAATTTTTGGTAGGAAAAAAAATGTTTCTGTGGCAACACTAGCGTGATATGAAATTCCCACTACTGCTATAGATTCAAACTACAAGTAACTAATCGACAATGGCAATGATACGTTTTGGTTTAAATTTATTTGCGTTTGGTTTAATTTAATTTTCGCTGGGTGAAACTAATTTGCATTTGGTTTAACTTAATTTGCGTTTGGGTTAAATTAATGTGTGTTTGGATTGAATTAATTTGCGTTTGGTTTAAATAAATGTGCAAATGCTATATAATGCTAATATATTGGCGCTTACACATACGTTAGTGGCTGGACGAGCTTCTCCTCCGATTTGTGGCGTGCGCCTTGATGCTGTTCACAAAGGGGAGGGACCTACAGTTTTACGCCGACTCCGAACGGCGATTTCTTTTTATGAGAAGCTGACTTTCATGGCAGAAATACTTTCGGAGGTTTGTTATTGCCAAAAGTTTCACAATTTTTCGAAATTATTTTGGAAGTTATAGCCGTTAACTTTTTTCGAAATTGTTTAGATTATATTTGTTTTCTTGCAACGGGTAATACAGATTCTGATAATTTTTTAAACAGTTAAGAATGATGATGTTTTCTTCCCATTTTAATTTTTATTTGGTCATAAAATTTTTTATATAAAAGTTATTACATTTTTTTTTTTAATTACTGACATCTCAATTGCTTTAAGATCGCGTTTTAGGCTAGTATTGTTGTACGTCCTATTAGCAACTAGTTGCAGAAAAAAAATTTGCCGGAATTCATCCAGACGAAAGTTATTAACGTTTTTCTCTTGAAATGAGTATCGCAAGCGCGCTAGACTCGCTGTCAATCGATACTTGTTGAAAATGCGAGATAAATATCTACGGCAAACGTTTTCCATACAAATTACATTGGGCGTCAAGAGAAAAGCGTGAATAACTTTCGTCTCGATGTATTCCGGCAAACTTTTTTTCTGCAAATAATTGTTAATAGAACGTACAGCCAAATTAGCCCAAAACGCGATTTTTAGGTCATGAGATGTCAGTATTATAAAAAAAAAAATAATAACTTTTATAAAAAAAAATTATGACCAAATAAAAAATAAAAATGGGAAGAAAACATCATCATTATTAACTGTTTAAAATTATTAAATTAGTATTAAAATTAGCAGAAGCAGTATTACCAATCGCGAGAAAACAATTAAAATCTAAACAATTTCGAAAAATGTTAATAGCTATAACTTCCAAAATAATTCGAATTTCGAAAAATTGTGAAACTTGTATTTTTCTTTTATCGTTGTGAGGCATAAATAGATAATTACAAAAAAAAAGTTCGACCTTCGAAAAACTGGTGGCCCACATCACCAATTTTTACTCATAAGAAACAAAAAACTTGTTTTCTAATACCGGCATGTCCGTACGTATGTAGCTCGTTAAAAAGCGTCTCACACAACATACAAAACTAGCCGCTACAACAATAATTTTTATGTACCCTAATATTTACCTGTTTCTCTGAGCTTCCGTCATCTGAAGTGGATGTGTATTCGTTTGGACCACTCATGCAGCGCACTAAATGGGCTAATATTGCTTTGACCCAATTTATTTTCCCCGAATTAAGCAGCTCCATTAGTTGCTTTGGGTGATATTGTGGAAGTACCGGGCATGCTATACGAGAAGCCTGAAATAAACCAAAATCAGGCATATAATCATCGCCCGCTGACTCGCATCCCGTTGGTACACTTGTGTTTGAGTTTCCATATCTTTTCCGTTTTTCGTTAGAGAGCAATTGCAGATTAGTAGTGCTCACTTTACTTATTAATGGTATGGATGACGCAGTTTTTAGCCGTAACTGCGTTGACTCGTTGGCCAAGGATCTCAAATCTTCATCGCGAAGATTTCTAGAATCGAAGAGGTCTTCCACGCTATGTTCCTGGTTAAAGCGAGGCTTCCATTGTGAATAAACATGCATTTCGGAATCCATTGCTACCACCAATATTCCATCTCGAACCCATGATATTTGCATAGGTAATGGTGGCAAACCATCGGCCGTATGTAAGTCAATTTGCCGCAATTTCATCCAACGTATTTCGTCGTTAAAATGTGGCTGAGCTAAAGAACTTGCTTTACGCAAAATTGGCCGGTTTGCTGATCTTGACACTTTCATGGCTTTGATGTTAGCCTGGGCGATATCTGATGAAACAGCAGTATACAGAAGTATTTTACTGCCTACGGCCACTGTTAATATGTGCGAACCGTCTTCCTTTGATACCCAATCTAATTGAACCAGATGCTTTTGAGTTAATGGACACGTATTTCCATTTTCAGCGATACTTTTTCTCAAAGATTGTAGCGTACTAAAACTTGGAACTGCAAGGAGTCCTGTAGCACTCGTTTTTGTTGTGAGTTCAGGTGTTGTATCACCACTTCGTGGTGATCTGGCGTCATCTTGCGTAAATGTTTGGAAGACTTGGTTCAGACGTTGTTTCTTTTGCAGTAGTCGACTATCATGTAAATAACTAAGATCGATGCCATGATCAATGTTCATTCGCGGTAAATGTACATTTTTTAAGTGAATTGTATCTTCTAGTACCCATTCGCTCCCACCAGAGCTTTCACATTCATAAATAGCCACGCAAAGATTTATATATCTCGAATCTGGGTCACCTTTATTTGGACGAGTGAAGCTCTTTCCATATTTATAAGCACAGGCTACTCGTCCAGAATACGCCGCACTAATATTTAAAGGTTGTCCAGGAATTTCTATAGCTGAATCCTGTACTCTACTTGACATTTTCCATTCGGCCCATTTGTATATCTTTTTAGAGATATCTTCAGTATCATCTGAAATAGTTTCGCATTTCCAAAATCGGGAAATCGAATCTGAACAGGCAGTAACTACTATGTAGGGAGCATAACAAGCCGGATAAATAGACGAAGAACTTAAATGACCAGCGGCTGGGGAGGCATGGATGACATCAACCCCTTCGGGCATAGGCAGCTCTTGAGTACAAACTTTTTCTGTTTGTATAGTCATATGCGCTGTATCACTACCTGTTTCTTCACAATTGTTAAGTAATATATTAGCGCCTGACATTCTTCGTTGCGCTAAGTCGGATTCTTCCATATCTTGTACAATGTTGCTGTCAGGAACATACATTGCGGTATCTGATAGAAAAGTTTTTTGTTCCTTTGAGGAAATAATGATACGCCACATATGAATTGTACTCCCTTTAATAGTTTTTTCAATTATGACGATATAAAAAGGCTCTTTAAATTCAAAATGTTGTTGAAGATCAACAATTGCATCTAAATCCGTTTCCATTCGATGACCTCCATCAATCAACTGTGCTTGGAAAACATGTAGAAATTGAGTGTTCTGCCAATCGTGTTTAGCTTCTGATATTGGATCAAGTTGAATTATGCATCCAGGACGTGCAGTAGATTGCTGAGACACAACCTTAAGTTTTTCATGAAATGGTGTTTTTCTCATTTTAAAGGTGGATGAAGCATTCGAATAAATTGATGTCATTGAATTGGTTTTATAGAAGCTATGAACATTTTCCGAAGAGGATATCTCTGCAAGCAGGGTGCGTGCATCGATGACTGCTTGATAAACTCGTAGATTTTCTCCATCACTGGCAACAAAACAAGCTGATGGGGAATTACTACTGTTTCCTAAGGTTGTACTCGGAAGCAGAGTTGGAATCCATGCGACGTTGCTAAATGCAGATATTTCAGGGGAATTAATGCGTGCTAATTCACTTACTCCACCCGAATGGCAAAGTGGACCAACGGAATCGACTCTCCACAAAATAAGTTCAGAGCAAAATCCAGAAGGAGTAAAAACATCTTTGTTGTAAGGAAGATTTTCAGCACTACAAGGTGATTTCTTTTCGGATTCTGGCAAATTATGATGAGAAGTTGAGACAAGAAGTGGTAAAACGGGATGACAAGTTATATCGTTAACTCTGAAGCGGTGTCCGGAAGCTCTGCAAACATGACCAATGCTGAGAACTTGAGTAAATTTCGTTTTAAGAGCAAAAGTTAGTTGCCACAAGTTTAAGGTTCCATTGGAATGTTTGGTTACCATAGAAACAGACGGCGAAAGACTGTTTGTTAGATTGTTGAAGCACTGTTCGTTTATTTCGGGATTGTTAGGTTTGTTCATAGGGGAAGAATTAGGCGATTCTTTTAGTGATGTATTTTCTTCGCTTCTACTTTTCACGCTGTTTGCAATTTCTCGAAAAATTAGAGGCGGAGAACCTGTATTGTACAAACTAACTGTTGTTGACATAGACATTGCGTCACCGAGTGGAAACGCAGATGGAATGCGTGTGGAGAACGAAATTTGTGCTTGGCGAAAGGATCCTGGGTAATAATCATCCAGCCAATCAACTACCCATATAAGATAACTTCCATCTATAGGATGAATTGCAAATACAAGATCGGGACCTTGGTGCCAATCCCTTAATAAACATTCAATTTTGAAGTCCAGAGAGTCAGCAAAATGATTAATGGTCGGGTTGTTTTCGTTTAAAGAATTCAGAGATGCTGTGTTCGACATTGAATTCGTATTTTGTAAAATGCCAGTCTTACTCTGATGAGGTGAAATCTTGTACTCTTCCGAGCAACTATCTTCTGCCGACAATGACTTCGATAAAGCCCGGAAAAACTTCTTTTTAGATTCATCAGCAACTTCTAGTTCCTGCTGTTCAGAGACATTATTATTTGACGTATTAGTACTTTCTTCGTCAATTATTTTTTTAGTCAGTTCCTGGAGTATAACTTCAGCCTGAAGGGAAAAATTCATTTCCTTATTATTAAGCCAATGTAAAATAAAGCTGTTTTGATTAGAACTATCCGACGAATGCATTGAAGGAACAAGTGGAATATCCGTTTCAGCATTAATTGACGCCGCCAAGTGAAAATGCATACCGGGAGATACGCCCGTGCTATGAAACCCATATGAATGAAAGTCGTGAACACTACAAGATGACGGTAAAGACGGTATTGGTCCGTGAAATGCGTCAGTTAAAACATTAGCTTGGTAATTAGTAATTCCAGACCCCGCTTTCGCGTGCCTTCTAATATGAAAACAGGTCTTCATATGTTTTAATCGTTGCATGAAACGATGTTTGTGGCGTTGTGTCCTAAATTTTGGATTTTGTGATGCTAACGGATCGAATTGGGTCATATTAATTAAACCATCATCTGGTAATACAGTTTCGATCCAAATACGGCAGATATTGTCAAGACATGACGTTACTATCATGTTCGATACGGATCCCTTCGGCATATACTTGCTTGTTTTACGCCACGCGATGTTTGTTACTGCACGAGGGTGTGCAATATAAACATATGTAAAATTTAGTTCTGCATCGTTTCCAAAGACAGTTTTAGTACCGTTTTTAGAAGGAAAAAGAACTGCAATAAATAAATTATATATGGTAGCGGCAATCTTAACATTATATTTTGGAAAATATTTCTTACCTTGCTTATTTTCATACCAAATTTTCACAAGTCTGTCATTTCGCCCGCATGTCGCAAAAAGGGTACCATCGGGACTGAATGCCATATGATAAATGGGAATTGCAGTTTGACACGACCATATAGTGTCCCATGTTACTACTTCATCCTGGGGCTCATTAGTTGGTGTTTTGTTGCCGCGGTCACCCCCGCCAATTTCGAATTTGACACCTGAAATCATTTTTATGTGAAAAACTTTATATTGCATACAGATTTCTAAGTTGTTGCCATGAATCCCCCTTTATTACCATTTGAACTTTCTTCAACTTTTTCTGAAGTTTTTTCTTTCCACATTTCTATAATGGATCCGCCGGTAAGAAGGCGCGTTCCTTCTAAGTTCCATGATAGAGTGAAAACGTGATAGTTGCATAAGAATGATCCGGTTTGTACCCATCTGGAATGAAATTTATTTTCAACTTATTTTTTTACTTACAACTTTACAATGCGGCAACAAATAGAAATTATTCCCCTGCAAAGCTGGACAATTTCATTGAAAGATATACGCGACAATTATCGATTTTCATGGAAAAGTGCAAGAGCGAGAACATTTTTACTGTTTCACAGCTTCTTACAAACAACTGTGATAGTTGTTGGAACCGCATAGTGACAGTACTAGTATATTGTCGGCAATTGTCTGGCAATGGTACTGACGATTGTCAATCTGAGAAATTGTCCCGACAATAGCAAAAAAAAACTAAATTGCTCCGTTGGAAAGTTTTGAGAGGAGAATTTTGTAAATTTGTTTTTATAATAATTGAGCGCATTTCATTACGTTGCAACAATTTTATTAGCTCTAAAAACAAACAAAATGCAAATGGCTCATTCCACGGTGACGGGTGTGACATTTCAACTCTCATTTTAAGGCTTAATTCTTAAACTGTAATATTAAATTCTTTAAAACGAGTAAGTTCTAATAAGTTTCCGAGATATACACAATGCCTAGAAAAAAAATTTCAAAAACAATTTAATCCGAACGAGTTATCTGAATTTTAGTCACTGTGACGGGTGTGACGAGTACGCAAACCAAATTAGCTACTACTTCCTTCCATCAGAGTTTTTCTGCTAATTATGTCTTCTGCTTATGGTTTTAAATAGTTCGTTATATAGTTAAATAAACATTCTCAACATTTACGCCAAAGTTGCTTACCTCTATTGGGTATTATAGATTATATGTTCCAAATTCGACTGTGACGGGCGCGACTTGACTTTGTAACGGGTATGACAAGTTGAGCATAAATACATATATACACATTATTAGACAACTAAACTAACTTTATTTCTCAGAAAATCGGATTTTACGAACACGTACAAGATTCTGCCACCTAAAGACGGGATAATCCTTGATCGGACTCTTCGTCTCCTTTGTATGCCTGAGTAATTGTAAAGTACCTTATTTTTAAATATTATGAGGCTGTTGCCTGTCAAACTGAGGCCGTTACCTGTAAAAACCGTTTTAGATACTGTTTTTGCCCTGACAAGCGAAGTAATGGTTTCTTTTTATCCGTGCCAGCATAGCTTAAGTTTTCCCATCGCTCGAGCAGCATATCTTTATGATTAGCTTTATCATCGCTGATCACAAATAGATTTATGTTACATTTTAGATTAGCAGATAAGTAACGGTAGCAGTCCCTGGCCGAATTTATTGAAGTTTGTCAAACTTTAAATTGTGACGGGTCTGACATGTGACGGGCGTGATCAACATAATCGGTTCTTTTTTCGAAAATAAAAGCATATAAATAATTAAAGGCAATTCGCAAATATTCCTCTGTGTCATAGCGTACTTTCGTCAGCTTTTTATACTGTTCAAGATGTGTTTTCCTTCAAAAAATAACTATTTTGTGTATTTTGTGACGGGCGTGACATTGAAATATGCTTTGCTTCAATATATAATAAAATATTTAGTACTTGTCCGAAAAATTTTAAAATTACGCTGTTACAATGCTAACGAATTTTTCTCTCCACTGACGGCTTAAACAATGCAAACAAGATAATAGACTACGAAAATCAGTCTTGTAAATTTTGAAAAAAATTAACCTCTCATATCTCATTGTATTTGATTTTGAGATAAATTTCGGAATTTTGGCTTTCAGTCTTGAAAGTTAGATTTATTTACTCTTACTTACTAGAAATAATACAGTCAAATTCTTAAGTTTATTTTCGTTTCTTTCGGTATCGATTACCGTGGAATGAGCCAAATGCATTAATTTTAAATAAAAATGAAAGTGAAGAAAAGAAGAACAACTTTTGATATCGATTTTAAATTGTAATAGTGTTTATAATTATAAACAATTTATTAATCTGTTGTTGTTGTAGCGATGACAACAACCCAGCCCAGATCGGTTAATATCTCAGTCGTTGTCGTCAAGCTCAACTAACGGAAGCCCCAAGAAGCGTACAGTCTCAATGGGGTCGGTCCAAAGGGACAAAGGCGTTAGTGTTGTCATGTTTTCCGAGCATACGAAGAGATGTTTCGAGTCGCGGGGTGTCTCTCCGCATGCCGGACACTCATTTGGCACATCTTCAACTAATCTGCTCAGGTATGAGTTTAACCTGCTGTAGTAGCCAGAGCGAAGTTGGGCCATTGTGGTTATAGTCTGCCGAGGCAGACGAAGCTCCGTCTCGTCGATGTCAGGTGGATCTGTGCCTAGAACGGCATTCACAGGTCTGGAGTCTACGTAACTGTGAATGCCGCTCCGCTGACGGGTCCAGAGGCTGCTTTATGAACCTCTGGACTTCGTCCGTCAGTTCGTAAAGATGCCTTCTGACATGCCTTGGCGAGGGTCCCTCTGCAAGCAAGTGTCTGTTCGGCTGCCCACGTCTGTGGCTCCCTACTAGGAATTGCTTGCAGAGCATTGTGTTGTGCTCCTTTATGGGGAGAATTTTCGCCTCGTCGTGCAGGTGGTGTTCTGGCGACATCAGAAGACATCCAGTCGCTGTCCGGAGAGCAGTGTTTTGTGTCGTCTGCAGCTTCATCCACTGCGTCCTCCTAGTCCCCGGCGACCACACNAAAAATTTTAAAATTACGCTGTTACAATGCTAACGAATTTTTCTCTCCACTGACGGCTTAAACAATGCAAACAAGATAATAGACTACGAAAATCAGTCTTGTAAATTTTGAAAAAAATTAACCTCTCATATCTCATTGTATTTGATTTTGAGATAAATTTCGGAATTTTGGCTTTCAGTCTTGAAAGTTAGATTTATTTACTCTTACTTACTAGAAATAATACAGTCAAATTCTTAAGTTTATTTTCGTTTCTTTCGGTATCGATTACCGTGGAATGAGCCAAATGCATTAATTTTAAATAAAAATGAAAGTGAAGAAAAGAAGAACAACTTTTGATATCGATTTTAAATTGTAATAGTGTTTATAATTATAAACAATTTATTAATCTGTTGTTGTTGTAGCGATGACAACAACCCAGCCCAGATCGGTTAATATCTCAGTCGTTGTCGTCAAGCTCAACTAACGGAAGCCCCAAGAAGCGTACAGTCTCAATGGGGTCGGTCCAAAGGGACAAAGGCGTTAGTGTTGTCATGTTTTCCGAGCATACGAAGAGATGTTTCGAGTCGCGGGGTGTCTCTCCGCATGCCGGACACTCATTTGGCACATCTTCAACTAATCTGCTCAGGTATGAGTTTAACCTGCTGTAGTAGCCAGAGCGAAGTTGGGCCATTGTGGTTATAGTCTGCCGAGGCAGACGAAGCTCCGTCTCGTCGATGTCAGGTGGATCTGTGCCTAGAACGGCATTCACAGGTCTGGAGTCTACGTAACTGTGAATGCCGCTCCGCTGACGGGTCCAGAGGCTGCTTTATGAACCTCTGGACTTCGTCCGTCAGTTCGTAAAGATGCCTTCTGACATGCCTTGGCGAGGGTCCCTCTGCAAGCAAGTGTCTGTTCGGCTGCCCACGTCTGTGGCTCCCTACTAGGAATTGCTTGCAGAGCATTGTGTTGTGCTCCTTTATGGGGAGAATTTTCGCCTCGTCGTGCAGGTGGTGTTCTGGCGACATCAGAAGACATCCAGTCGCTGTCCGGAGAGCAGTGTTTTGTGTCGTCTGCAGCTTCATCCACTGCGTCCTCCTAGTCCCCGGCGACCACACTGGAGCTGCGTAATTTAAAACCGGCCGGCCTATTGCCTTGTATGTTGCCAGCAACGTTTATTTGTATTTGCCCCAAAAACTGCCGGCTAGCGACTTGAGGACCTTGTTGCGGCTCTGCACATTGTTGACAATAGCGGTTGCGTGCGCAGAGAAGGAGAGCAGATTGTCGAAGGTTACTCCGAGTATTTTGGGGTTATTCACCGTCGGAATTGGTGTATCATCGACGTGAGTTCCCCTCCTTCGTCCAGGTGGTGAACAAGGTCACAGAGGATTTTGTAGGGGAGATGATTAGGCTCCTAGCAGTGAAGAAGCGAGAAAGCTCGGAGAGAAACCCGTTTACTTTCCAGCACCAGTCATCAATTCCATTCCCAGACGCCATTATCGAACAATCGTCAGCATAGGAGACAATCGAGACCCCCTCTGGTGGTTGAGGGAGCTTTGAAATATAGTAGTTAAACAGTAAGGAAGAAAAGACACCACCCTGGGAACCCCCTGTTTTTTTCTAGGTTTGCTTGATTTGTCTCTAAACATTACTGACGAGTGTCGACCACTTAGATAATTCGCCGACCACTGTTTGAAATAGGAGGCCTCTTTGTCTTCTAGCAGCGTGGAGTGGCTGACGGTATCAAACGCCTTTGACAGGTTCAACGCTACTGGAATAGTTCTCTCACAGAGATGGTTGCGGTTTAAGCCACGAGTTATCTGCGTGTTTATGGCGTTAAGTGCTGTTTTTGTACTGTGCACTTTACGGAAACCATGCTGATGCTTCGCTGGGATCAGGTTGTTCGTGTAATACGGGAGTAGCAACGCCTTAAGTGTCTTCGCTACCGGGGAAAGGACTGATATCGGACGTTAAGACTCTCCTTTGTTGGCTGGTTTCCCCGGTTTGAGCAGTGGGACCACTCTCCCCACCTTCCAGATGTCTGGGATGATGAGAGTGGCCATTGAAATATTGAAGACCTCCATTAGGTATGCTACTCCGGCAGGACCCAAATTTTTCAGCATCAACATGCATATTTCGTCAGGGCCTATGGCTTTGCATGCTTTCGCCTTCCCTATGGCTCCCTGAACTTCACCGCTAGTGAAAGCAAGAGGGACACAGGTTGTTGGCAGTTTATGCAGCCTTCTGACGCTTGGCTTTGTCCGCCGGAGGATGCAGTATGAATTGGCGGCTAAAATAGCTCGCGCGTCGCTCCGGGTCCGACGAAGCATGGTCGCCGAGAGATATTTCGACCCTGTCGTCGTGCTTCGTCGGCTTACTCACACCAGAGGCGATGTTACAGGTCTTCAGATGCTCTTCCCACTTTTTGCGCTTATGTTCGTTCACAAGTTGCCGAATCTTCGCGTTGAGATCCCTGATACGGGGATTTCCGCGATCGGCCTGACGAAGGTTGCCACGCTCATCGGCTAGAACAGCCGCTTCAGCAGGGAAGTTTCGACGGGGACCGTTATGCATCCTGCTGGTACGAAGCGAGCTGCAGCAGCAGTGACAACCCTGCGGAACTTACGTTCACCTAGGTGGACGTCGGTTGGTGTGGGGAGCGCAGCGAAGGTGCTCTCAGTAAATTCCTCAAAGCCTTTCCAATCAGCTTTAGAAAAGTTGATATAGGTCCAGTGTTCCGCGACTGGTTTATCGATCGAGATAACTATGGGCAGATGGTCAGATGCCAAGGTCAGCATAGCTCGCCATGACACGCTGTTGTTGTCTGGCAGGCTGCAGCAGATGCCCATAATCCTGGTGGGCGCGTCGTCGTTCATTGTGCAGAATGTCGAATCGTCTATCTGCTCAGCCAAGTCTGTTCCCCTACGACCGTTTGACAGGCTTGAATGCCAACGATCATGGTGCGCATCAAAGTCATCAACTACCATACGGTTTTCACCTCTGAGGAGCGCACCTATTTCAGGGTTATATCCTGCCGGGCAGCCAATGACAGGGGGTATATAAACGTTAAATATTTCGAGCTCGACATCGTCTGACCGGATAGCAATGCCCTGACATTCTAGGGTGGAATCCCTGCGATCGATGTCAGCTTCGATAAGACGATACTGCACGGTGTGGTGCGTGATGAACGCTAAGCCACCACCATTATCTCGCTCGCTATATCGACGGTGCACGTTGTATCCGGCGCAAATCAACAATGTTGAATTGCTGTGCAACTTCGTGTCTTGGACCGCAGCTATCAATATACCATGCGGTTATCTCCTCGATCTTGCTCTGAAGACCGTTACAGTTGAATTAAAGGAGCTTCATAGAGACGTGTAGTTATGCGGGGGGTGGGGGATGTGTGTTGCCTTGCCGCCATTGGCTGTGTGCGCTGCTGTGGAGGGTCCGCCCTGTGGTAGTAGTGGGTGGCGTCGCAATTGGGGTTTGCGACCGTGGAGCGCAACACGGGCCCTCGAAGTTCCTCGTCCAATCTCGCGTGGTGCGCAGACCTGAACATGCCCTAAAGTGGCACCAGCCAAGGCAGGTGTTGCACTTGACTGATGTCACGTTACGGAATATCCTGTTCTGACACACCGTGCAGATTGTAGGAGGAACCAGGAGTTGTTGGCGGCGGCGTGTAGTTGGTGGTAGGGTAGTGTCTGTTGTATGGTCTGTCGTCACTGATGTCACGTTACGGAATATCCTGTTCTGACACACCGTGCAGATTGTAGGAGGAACCAGGAGTTGTTGGCGGCGGCGTGTAGTTGGTGGTAGGGTAGTGTCTGTTGTATGGTCTGTCGTCACTGATGTCACGTTACGGAATATCCTGTTCTGACACACCGTGCAGATTGTAGGAGGAACCAGGAGTTGTTGGCGGCGGCGTGTAGTTGGTGGTAGGGTAGTGTCTGTTGTATGGTCTGTCGTCACTGATGTCACGTTACGGAATATCCTGTTCTGACACACCGTGCAGATTGTAGGAGGAACCAGGAGTTGTTGGCGGCGGCGTGTAGTTGGTGGTAGGGTAGTGTCTGTTGTATGGTCTGTCGTCACTGATGTCACGTTACGGAATATCCTGTTCTGAGACACCGTGCAGATTGTAGGAGGAACCAGGAGTTGTGGGCGGCGGCGTGTAGTTGGTGGTAGGGTAGTGTCTGTTGTATGGTCTGTCGTCACTGATGTCACGTTACGGAATATCCTGTTCTGAGACACCGTGCAGATTGTAGGAGGAACCAGGAGTTGTGGGCGGCGGCGTGTAGTTGGTGGTAGGGTAGTGTCTGTTGTATGGTCTGTCGTGGTTGTGGTGTGGCCTATTGTGTTGTGTTGTTGTGCTGTTGTGTTTGCGTTGAGCTGCTCAAGTGGACTGGAGTTAGCCGTGAAGGCTGCTTTGTTTGAGCAGCAGGGGGCAAATGATGTCGTCCACTGCCGATGAGTCCGTAGGCCTGAGAAGACTCTGAGGTGACTCCACCCGTTGCAAGCATTGCACTTGACTGAAGTAAACAGCAGGTGTAAGTTTCTGGCTCTGGGTTCGACTCGATGCCATCCCTGAGCAGAAGAATACGTAGCAAATGTAGCCCTATGGAAGAACAACTTATGAGATACTTCGCCGACCTAAACGGCGTTAGATGGCCGAAACAACAGCCCTTGGTCGGGTAAACCCCCCGAGTCATTCCAGTACGCCGAACGGGCTGTCGTGGGAATTTATTAATCTAAAATAGGCCTCTGGTAAACGACTTCCAAAATAACACTCATATAGTTAGTTGTCCGAGTTGATTTAAACCACGTTTTTGTACGTGTTGAATCTGCTTATTTTAAATCTATTAAGCTTAACAACAAGTTTGAAAATCTTACATATAATTTACAATTATATAGCTCAAACCCTGGGTTGGGCCCTGCAGGTTTAACGTAGCTCAACAAAAGGCTTTGGGTGATTATGCAGTTTTATTTTAAAAACAGTCCAACGACGTAGCGTAGACGTAGGTTGCCGCAGATACGATCTACCTTATGGTATTCGCGTGTTAACGAAAACTCACCACCACATGGCGGTGACGTTGCCGTTGTCTCTCTCTCTATCAACAGTAAATTTGATATGCTGCTACGTACGTCAACCTACGTTTACGCTACGTTGTTGACTAACCGCGCTTTTATACTTTTCCCTGCTGCTGTCGTTTTCAGATTTAACCATCGATATACCAAGGTTTCTATGTATATTTTCGTTGCGGCATATCACGGTTCACCCGTTAAGGCCCTTAGCATTTTTATGGAAATCTTTGGATCCTGTTATTGTTGGCTGCACAAGTGGTTGTTGTAGTTGGAGCGGCTCAATCGTTGTCATCAAGCTCCAGAAGACCCAAGAAGTCTGCAGCTTCTATCGGATCTATCCATAAGGACAGAGGCGTTAGTTGAGTGGCGTTTAGTGGGCATACGAAGAGATGTCACTACTCGTGCGACGTCTCTCCGCATTCCGGGCATTCGTTTGGCACATCTGCATTTAGTCGGCTCAGGTACGAGTTTAACCTGCTGGAGTAGCCAGAGCGAAGCTGGGCTAGTGTGGCCCAACTCTCCCAAGGCATACGAAGCTCTGTCTCGTCCACGTCTAGTGGTTGTGTGCCTAACAGGCCATCACAGGTCGAAAATCTACATAAATCGAGACTGACTCAATCTGAATGCCGTTCAAGGCATGTTGGTACGCTGTCGGGTCAAGAGGTTGTTTTATGTACCTCTGGACTTCATCCGTCAGTTCGTTCTGACGTGCAGAGGCGAGGGCTCTTCCGTAAGCAAATGTCTCTTCGGGTGCCCACGTCGGTGACAACCTACTAAGAATTGCTTGCGGAGCATTGTGTTATGCTCCTGAGGAGCATATGTACGTGTGTCGTCAAGCAGATGGTGTTGCGGCGACATCAGAAGGCATTCGGTCGCTGTGCGTAGTGCCGTGTTCAGGCAAGTCTGCAGATTCATCCACTATGTCCTCCTAGTCCCCGGGGACCACACAGGCGCTGCATAGTTTAGAACCGGCCAGCCAATTGCATTGTACGTTGCCAACAACGTTTCTTTGTTTTTGACCCAGGTGCTGCGGGCTAGTGACCTGAGGACTTTTTTGCGGCTTTTTACTTTATTGACAATTTCGGTTGTATGCGCCGAGAAGGAGAGAAGACTATCGAAGGTAACTCCGAGGATTTTTGGGTTATTCACCATCGGTATGGGTCCGCCATCGACGTGAATACCCAGCTGCAGTCTGACGTCTTTCGTCCAGGTGGTGAAAAGGCTAGGCTCCTTGCAGTGAAGAAGCGAGAGTGTTCGGAGAGATAACCGTTTACTTTCGAGCACAAGTAATCTTTCCATTCCCGGCCACCATTATAGAGCAGTCGTCAACATAAGAGAGTGGTGGTTGAGGGAGCTTTGAAATGTAATAATTAAATAGCAGCAGGGAAAGGCCCCGCACCCTGTGGAACCCCCCGTTTAGTTTTTCTCGGTTTGCTGGTTTTGGAATAAGTTTAATAAGTTGAAATCAATAAATAACACAAGGCAACAGTGATTTTGTTGCGGCAAATGTTAAAGCTGTTTTTGATAGACTTTTTGTGCTGATTACGAATTCGTAGGTGTAGTTTCCATCAGCACCACATTTTGAGAAAAACGAGGTGAAAGTGTCAAAAAATCGGATTTTTTGCAATATTTTAGAAAGTCTAGAAACAACAAAAGGTGATAGAACCTTCAACTTAGGCTTGAATTAAATCTAGAACTCTCGACTATTATCCCTGAAAATACCATCCCTGCACCTTGACCTGATGGTCACCAATAGTAATTTATTTAACAATATAAAAATTCTGGAATACTGTGCTATTGAAAAAAAAATTAATTTTGCCAAAATCAGTTGTTGCTGTTAAATAAATAACTATAAGTGACCTTAGGGTTAAGGTTCAGTGATTGTATTTTAAGAGATTGTAGTCGAAGCCTTAATTTGAGCCTAAGTGGAAAGCTCAATAACCTTTTGCTTAATTGCGGTGGGTACTCAAACTTCGCACAAAATCGGATTTTGCTGTTCAATAAATGACTATAGGTGACCATCAAGTCAAGGTGCAGGTAGAGTATTTTCAGGGATAGTAGTCGAGACTTCTAGCTCAATTTAAGCCTAACGTCGACTTTTGTTTCTTTGCTAGAGCTTCTAAAATATTGCAAAAAAAGCGATTTTTTTACACTTTGACCTCGTTTTTCTCATAATCTGGATCTGATGAAAANAACGTCGACTTTTGTTTCTTTGCTAGAGCTTCTAAAATATTGCAAAAAAAAGCGATTTTTTTACACTTTAACCTCGTTTTTCTCATAATCTGGATCTGATGAAAACTTTATACTCACGGATTCATAATCAGCACAGAAAAGTCAATCAAAATCAGCTTTAACATTTGCCGCAGCAAAAATTTTTCCCTTATCCCTGGAATAAGTTGTAATAATTTTATACTCTAAAAGGCACCAAAATATGTATGTAATACTTCTACATATGCAGATTGGTGCTTACACAATATCTTAGTCTTTGGCCTAGCTTCTTCTCCCATATGTGGCGAACGCCTTGATGGTGTAACACAAAGGGGAAGGGAACTACAGGTTTACGTCGACTCCGAACGGCGATTGTATTTTTATGGGAAGCTGTTTTCATGGCAGAATACACTCGACAAAAATAAAATGTACCCGAAATTCAGGAGTAGATGAAAAAATTCTTATTGAAAACAATTCACAGGTATAAATAAAAAAAATAACACTTAAGCGGTTACAGCGCTAAACAAATGGAAGAATAAGAAAAAATAACAGTGCTGTTTGAAGGAAACATGAGACCATATGATTTCCGTTTGCTTCGTTAATTATCTGAATGTTTTATGATTTGACACTCCATTCTTTGCAGTGGATTGCAAATATACGCTCATAGGTGATTCACAAGTTGTCGTAAGTGTCGTATGTCGTAAAGTTTAAACGGGAAAACCCCTACTTGGTATCTCTGCATCTGTTAAACTTTCATGGTCGTTCATGGTGCAGAATGTCGAATCGTCTAACCGCTCAGCCAATAGGGCTCCCCTACGATCATTTGCCAGGTTTGAGTGACAAAGATCGTGGTGCGCGTTGAAGTCACCTACTACCATTCGGTTTTCACCTCTGAATAGCGCACCTGTGTCAGGGTGATATCCTGCCCGGCAGCAGGTGATAGGGGGTATATATACGTTAAATATTTCGAGCTCGATATCGCCTGACCGGGCAGTTATGCCCTGACAATCTAGGGTGGTATCTGCACTGTGTGGTGTAGGATGAACGCTAATCCTCCACCATTATCTCGCTCGCGATCTTTATGGAGCACATTGTAGCGTTGAGTTGCTGTGCAACTTCGTTTCTTGGGCCGCAGCTATCTATATGCCATGCCGACCCATGAAGACTGTTATCTCTTCAATCTTGCTCTGGAGTCCGTTACAGTTCAGTTGTACGAGTTTCGAATGTCCTGGAAGGCTGGTCGCGATAGGGGGGTGAGTGATGTAGAAATGAGTCTCACTATCTACTTCATGAACTTATACGTTTAAATAATGTTTTGGAAAATTTCAGTTTTGAGAAATCATTTTGACTTGCGTAATTTTTACACATACATACATACTTATGTATATTGAAGCTCTGACGCCCCCTACATATGTATATTGTGCTGTCTGGCTGATGAGTTCCTGTTCTATTTTACATATCGTCGCTGCGCCAACAAAAACAGTTATGTGTTTTTTAATAACTTTTCAGGAGGCCAGTAAACTGATTCCTGGTGCCAATAGGTAATATTTTGCAAATGTCGTATTAAAAAAATTTATTAAAAATATATTATTGATTTATGAAAAAAAATCGATTTTTTTTACCAATTACGATTTGATCAACATTTGCGCCGCTTTAAAGCACATAGCTGTTTTAATACACGATTTAAATTTGTTTTTGGCGGTATGGACTCGTATGCAATTTGTACATAATACTCCCGTTAGGCCTAGATGCAGAGTATAGAAGTTGAGGACTCGATTAGTTAACTGTCCGTTGCTCCTATCTAGCGAAACGTTGGTGTCCTTTTCGTGGGGCTAGATCTTAAGTGGTGACATGGGGGCCCTTAGGGGTTTCCATGTCGGCATGAACTAACAGGGATGCTCCGCATGGGAACCTGTGTAGGACATGTGCTTACGCAGTTTCCGATGTGGAGATTACCGTACCCACGAGCCCAGGGGGTTCCGCATTGCGGGGCTACGGGTGTCACAATCCCGGGTACCCCAGTCAAAGGCTACCAATCCTGAGTCGGTCAGAGGCTCAATTGGTAGAAGAGTCTACGACTTTCGGAAGTCATACCTAAGACTTTAAAAGAGGAACCGCGGGCGAACAGATGCCCCTGGAGTGTGTTCGCTGGCTAGATAAGCAAGGCCAGTGAGACGAACAAGGTCGAAAGACAGGCCAGATGCACATGTAAAATCATATAGCTGGGAAGTTCTGCAAGGAAGAATGTGGCTCGTCAAGCTGCTTGAGTAGGTGTAGAAAACCTGAAAAGGAGCAATTCCAGTAGGACCTGCGAGGGTAGCGAGACGAGCAGAATGAATCAGGGTTAAAAGTCGATTTTCACTCCGGATAGGGACACCGGGGTGAAATGAGATTAGTAAGTCTTGTGAGAGGAGCGAGACGAGCTGGATGATAATGCTGAAAACTGTTGTAACTGTGGAAAATGTGGAGAAAGGGTTGAAAGCACGGTGTAAATATTTGAGGTAAACCGTGGATTGGTGAATATGTAATAAAAGCAGACCTTCTTAGTTGTACGGTTGAGCATGTGTATTCTGGTATGTTTAGTAGGTTGCGTGACTCGAGCTGGTCAAGCAAGTCTGGCTGGTGAGCACTACTCCAGTCTGTTCACTGAGGTATGGCCCTTCGGGGAATATCGCGGGGGCTGTGGTTTAATACCAAAGGCGGTAGAACTCAAAAAGGGTTCGATGTGGAGTTGCATTGCAACCGGGTGCCGGGACCCAAAGAACGGCAGAGACTTTAGGTAGGTTTCGGCCTCACCAAGGTGGTTAGTGTGTCCTCCCACACTGCCTTAGGAACTGAAATGCTTGCATTTCAGGGCAATGATTAAGGCAAAAATTAATCCGTTGTGCCAAATGCGGGCACCGTGATTAAAGCCTTTTGGCAGGTAATCACGTAAAGCCTATATGCATCTGTCCGTTGCTCCTGTTATGTAATGAAACGTTTTTATTGGATTTTTGTAATAAAAATTAATGCAGAGTGGTGAGTGGACACATATTTTGTACAAACCATACCATGAGATTTCCAGAGATGCGAACTGTTTTTTCGGTCAGCGTATTAACTTGACCCAATGCACTTTTTCAAAATTTCCATGGGTGATATCCAATGAAAGCTCGAATATAAAAGAAATAATTTCAATATAAATATAATTGAATTTTTATTTACATTTCACATTTGTATACATAATGCAAATACATTACATAGTAAATTGCATAAAAATGTAAAACTAAGTATTTATCTAGGTAGATTATCATACTTATCATGCTTACTTAACGCAAACGTCAAGCTGTGAAGCTGTGTTTTTCTGTGATCTGTTTAAATTTTGTGTTTTATAAAGTTGTTTACGCTTATTAAAGTAAAAAATTAAAAAAAGTGTTAATAAACTTCTGGTGCACAATTTAAAGATAAGTAAAACATCAAAATTTCCCGTAAATTTGATTAATTTAACTTGATATTCTTAATTGCATGTGCCGAGTATTTTGTTTCATGTAATATATTGTTGTTGTACAATTGTTTTTGTTTGTGCACATTGATTTTGCTCTTTTTGTCATTTCTGCTGTTTCATCTTTGTCACAGCTGTTTGCGTTGTGTTTATTAGGTGTCAAATATACAGTGCATTTAAAACTGTTCGCTACATAGCTTTCCAACTGATATTTACCAGCTGATTGGTTCACTGATTAATACACCGTTTTCAAAACCGTTTTTGCCTTTTTGCTTCTAAAATCTAAAAATAAATATAATTTTAAACATGCCGTGTATTTACACCAATTGCCACGTTAAAAGCGACTGCTATGTGTCATGCTGGCTCTGCGATGGGATTGCCCATATAAAATGTGCTGGTTTGAGCCGTAGAGTATTAGACGCTATTAACGAGGGTAAGGGTCTTCGTTGGTCTTGTCAAAAATGTAGATCAACCGAAGTTGATTTATTTAAATTCTTCAGGCAGTCCAGAAATGTTTTTTCTGAGATCGGGAAGGATCTGTCGGCGCTTGTTGAGAAATTTAAGCATTACAAAAAAATGTTTAGGTCTTTCACTTGCCTCGACAACCCTCCACACTCTGAGGATAGCCGAGAAAATAAAGGTGGGCATGTTATTAGTCCACCTAAAAAGACAGCCACGGATTCTAGTAAAAAAAATCCTCCATCCCAGTCCTTGGAGCTTATTAATCTATCTTCTCCATGCCCTCAGGCATTGGAGCCTCCGATATCTAAAGCCATATCCACTAGGTCTACTTCTAAAAATAAATAGTCAAACCGTTGATTTAACAGTGTTGCCATCAACATCTCAAGCTCCACTGTCTAACTTAGTTCCTCCGAATAATTCGGAGCCCCGCACATCAGACATCATTACCAAAAAGTTGGTTGTAATTCCTCCGAGAAGATCAATCTTTGTCTCTAGATTTGCTAAAGATACTTCTTCGGATGATATACAGTCATACATATCGACTAAAATTAGAACTAAAGATATATTTATTCGTAAATTTAATTTTAAATACGATCGCGATATTTCATCTTTTAAAATTGATGTAGCTTCCGAAGATTTTGATTCACTGCTAAATAGTTCATTTTGGCCGACCGGGGCGTTTGTTCGCGAGTTTGAGTATAAACCTAATAAAAGTAATAATAACGTAGCTAAAATTTCTAATCTTAATTCGGATTCAAAAAACTAACTCGCAAGTCTAATTTAAGTATTTACTATCAAAACGTTAGAGGTTTGAATACCAGATTAACTGACTTATATTTAAAAGGTTTTGACTGCAATTATAATATTATTTCCTTGACCGAAACATGGCTCAAACCTCATATTTTTAATTCCGAAATTCTTCCAAATGAATATCAAATATACAGGAGTGACCGCGTGGGCAGAATCGGCGGTGGTGTTCTTTTTGCGGTGCATTCATCGATACCATCCGAGGAAGTTAGTCTTCCTGTCATTGAATATACCGAATTTAAATGTATACGTGTACAGGCTGGAAAGACTTATATTTATTTAGCTCTTTGCTACATCCCTCCTAATTCTGCCGTATGAGTATATATGCAGCTAGTTTCTTTACTTGAGACCGTAAATGCAATGCTTACGGCATCCGATTCTATGATTGTTTTGGGCGATTTAAATCTGCCACATATTTCATGGAACATCATTGACACCGATGTTGTACCAGTTTCATCTAGAGATAGTTACAATGTATTTCTGGAGGAAATGGCTGAACTTTGCCTCAAACAAATAAATATATG
>NW_016157825.1:0-6061 GCF_001687245.7 Rhagoletis zephyria | reverse complement strand
AACTGGGATTCAGATTACAATCTCCCCCCTTACACAAGTCGTCTAAAGCTCATAAATTTGCCTACACTCGCAAGTCGTAGAGAAATGCTGGGTATAATATTTATCGTAAAATTAATGACAGGCTCGATTAATAGCCAGCCCTCCTGGCTGAGGTAAATTTTAATGTTCGAGTGTCAAGACACTTTCGACCTCTATTTTTAAAGCCATGCAAAACTAATTTTGAACTAAACGAATCATTCCGTGGTTTATGTCAAGATTTTAACTGTCATTCCAGCACGTTTGACGTATCGGACTCGTTTTTACTATAAAGAAAACTATTATTTCCACTCTCAATAATTGAAATACTATCTTTAGCATATCCAATCAGCTGATGAATTTGATTCTGTAGCTGAATAGTTTTAGATCTCGACACTTAACAAACTCCTGTTTCCACTACTCGGCACCAAAAAACTAAAAAAAAAGGTTCCGTACGTCATGCGGACTGCGCCCCTCGTGTCGGTTGGGCGGGAATGGAGGGTAAAAGTCGTTGGGATTAATTAATTAAACGAATGGAAATCTTTGTGTATACATATATTGCTTTAACGTTTGAAAGCAGTTGTGTTTAGATTGATCAATTTTTTTGGACCATTGTGCAATAGCTCCGTTTCGTATTGCTATAATAACAGAGCTCGCCTTATAGTTGTAAATTTAAAAAAATGTATACTCTAAATAATTAATAATATAAGGATGTGATGGCCTCGCCTGTCGCATACGACTTATGTATGTAGTCCATTGGCGAATATATCGGTGGATTGAATACATTTTCTAATGTAGAGTGGACGCTGTCTACCTCCACACTTTTTACCTTTGTTAATTGTCGGATTCCAATTGCAAGCGATCAAATTAAATAGTAGAATCTATGTAGTGTAAGTGGTATGTGCATAGATATGGATGTATGTATTTAGTTGGTTTATAATTATTTTTTATATCGAAATCAAAGCACACTCATCACATTCGCCTGCGATCAACAGTTATAAGCAAGTAAGCGTATACTCTTTTTTTTCAGAGTATTTCTAGCACTCCGGGCACATAGCTGTTTTTGGTCAGTTCTAAACCAAAAGATATATAAGAGAACGGCAAATGCAGTAATGTGGGCAATAGATAGTGTTAATAAAATATGCAATACAAAAAATTGACAAAAATCACATAACCGTTTTTGTTGGCGCAGCGACGATATGTTCGTTTTGTATTAATTTTGAGCTTTGAGAAAACAGCTTACAGATTTTGTTGACAGGGCCCTAGCGCCAGGTGTATCTATATTGTAAATGCTGAATCAATCGACAGTAACTATCCATCACTAAACGAAACCTAATCTGAAGACATTGCCTACGGGAAACTCTTGCACTTTTTTGACGTCAGAATATGTCAGTGGTAGAAAATGTCATATTTAAAACAAAAAAAAAAAAACAGAAAAAAGTTGTTTTAAATCAGCGTTCTATTTTTAGTTTAAGTATCTAAAAAATTGCTCAACCTAAATTTACATACCTGTAATCCAAATAGTGTTTAATATTTTTATTTCTGAGAAGCACTGGTGTGGGTTCAAATATGCATATTTTATTTTCGTAAGATGCTGCAATTTTTCCAGTATCGGTACTACAATCGAGCGCAGAAATTTTGACGTAACCATGTGTTGCTCCTGGAATTATTTGCACTCGTTCGAAAGTGCTAGCTAGAATTACAATATTGCACCCGGCGGCGTATGCCTGAAAATATAGTTATATTTGAAATGTAGGTAAGTGTTGTGTAAATCAATTATAGTTTTAAGTACTTTATAACACAACCCTGTAAATGAATATGTAACTAGCAAGAACATGAAATAAAACAGTCGTCAGCCAGAAGTCAAACGTGCATGATACAAAAAAGAAGGTAGTTTCAATAAACAACTTTTTGATTAAAAATCAGATTTTTGACAATTGCTCAATTGTGAAAAATTCGGAGCGGCGTTACCCAATTGTAAGTGTGTGGAAGATTTTATATCCTAAATTTGGGATTATAAAGAAAATAGTTGTATTAATATTTACCTTTTAAAAATAATTAATATCTTATCTTAAAAACGTTTAAATTTTACATTAAATTTGATAACAACTTGCCAAATCATTATTTTAATATTAATACAACTTCAGTGAACATATTTTAAAAGTTTTTGAGTGTCCTCATGTCATCTGAATATTTCACATTGTAGTTTTCTATATCGGATACGACGATTCTGATATAATTCAGACACTAAAATTACACATTTCGATGTGTTATTTAATACATATTGTCTTTGTCCATTTAATAGCAAATGGAATTTACTTAGGGACCCATGGGCCGTGAAATTTTTCCAGCAACACATATTGTTTTCACATGAAATTTTGACACACCCAAAAGCGAAGTATAAAATAAATAGATAAAAACAAATTTTCGATCAAACTGATTTGATTTCGCTTGAGGAGTGACAATGCCCATACCGGCTGTACCGATTTTTTTGAAATTTCGGACACAAATTTTCCAAGAATGGATATAGGCTAAAACAAAACCGATATCTAAACGGGGTGTGGAACCTCCCATACAAACCGACGTTTTCATAGTGCATATCCCTGGAAGTATTTGTGGTAGAGTCCTGGAACTTGGTGTGGATATATGTATATGAAGTCAATCTCAAGCTCATGAAATAAGGGTTTATTGGAAAATGCGGCGTGGCACCGCAGAACTTGGAATAGAGGTAAATGAAATCAATCCCAAGCCTATGAAAAATGGGGGTATATGTAAATGATCTCGTAGCCATTGAAAAGAGTTAGTGGTATAAGCCACATAAACTAAAATTCTGGTGAGGCATAGATACCTCTGGAAGCATTTACCTAGAATACCGAGATGAGGTATTTTTCCAATGGAAATATGTACAGAAAAATGAGCCCGACACCTTCTGGAAAGTAACATGATCACAGGATGTATCCCTAGAACCATTTTAAGCTAAACCTTGAGGGATTACATTCTTTCCAAGACCCACAGGCATAAGCTGAAATTGCGTCGCAAGTTTTACGATCGGCTTGGGTAAGGTTTAACCACTTAGCCCCCCTTTGTTTTCGCCTACTGAATTCTATAAACTGTCAGCTTTCACACAATTTAAAATGTACATGTGTATTTAAAAATGTTATAAAAATTGTGTTGCTAGCTTCATGTTGCAAAAATGTTGCAAGCTTTTTCACAGCGTGAACAGAATACTACTTTGCTGAGGAAATGTTGTGGAATTTCACACTTATTTTACAGAAAGAAATTTTATATGCAATTTAACAGCTTTTTAACGTGAAACAGGAACAAAATACTATGCTTAAGAACAAAATATTTTTAAATCGAAAAAAAAAATTAATAAGAAAATTTTAAGGATTTTAGATACTGGGTATGGTAGCACGAAATGTCACAATCTGCTTAATTGTCAGGTTGTTAATATGGCGACGAAAAAGTGACAATGGAACTGCCTTGTTATTTATATCATGCAAAAGTGTAACATGGTGTCAGATCAGACGTCAAACAATATGGAGAAACAATTTATTTCAATGGCAGCAAATTTGCGACCATTGAACACAAAAGCCAACAACCTATCGCAAGAGTGGAAAAATTGGAGTAACCAATTCAAAGTGTTTCTCCTGGCGTCCAATTTAGAAGAACAGTGGGATAGACGCAAAGTGGCGATATTACTGCACCACATTGGCGCAGGGGCCTTCGAAAAAAATGATTTGTGGAAAAAGTTTAACGAGTACTTTGTTCCCAAGACTAATCTTGCAATGGAGCGTCACAATTTTTTTATTAGACGAAAAGCGCCCGACGAAACAATAAGTCAATATGCAACTGCTTTACAAAACTTGAGTGCGACTTGTGAATTTGGTAACCTGCGGGAAGACCTCGTTAAAGACATTTTTATTTGCGGATTGTCGCCAAAGTTCAAAAATATCAAGGAGCGCCTTTTAAGCGAAGCATTCGAAATTTGCCAGAAGCATTGGAATGGCGAGGGAGAACGCAGCAGCAACGCAAACAACACCAACAACATCTGACGAGATGATAGCAGCGATAAAAAGTCGAGGCAAAGAAGTCAAAAGAACAACGGAGCCGTTCCAACAGCAGAAGAAGCAGACATCAGGCGATCGATGCAAAAAATGTGGTCAGATACATCGTGTCAAGTGCCCGGCCGAAGGTGCTATATGTCGCATATACAAAAAACCGAATCACTTCGCTAAAATGTGCTTACAACCAACAAGAAACAGACGGAGCAAAGAAGTAAGAAAAATTTGTAAAAAATATCAACGAGGAACGGACTGGGACTGAAGAAGATGAACTCTACAACGATTTGTTTGTCGGCCTGCTTCAGGAAACAAAGCCAAAAGAGACTATGAAAGAATGGAACGTCGATGTGGATATGAATGGATGCAAAGTCAACTGTCAAATGGATACGGGCGCGCAGGCGAATCTGATGTCGGTAAAAATGCTTAAAAAACTAGACGTATGTAAGATTAATAATAAGGTATTGAACAATATTGTTGCGTTCAGTGGTGAAAAGCTTCCAGTAGTAGGGTGCGCTTATCTCAAAGTGCGATTTGACGGTGCTACATATTTTGCAAAATTTTATATTTTAAATATGGATTGTAAAAGTGTTATGGGTTTGGATTTGACGGTAAAAATGAATTTGGTGCAAATAGTGAAGTCGATAAAATACAAAGATATTTTAGAAAAAGACGTTGGGGTATTCAACGGTCTAGGTCAATTGCAAAACATATGTAATTTGCATTTAAAAGAAAGTAGTCAGCCAGTCGTAGATCCGCCGTGACGTATACCTTTTGGTTTGTTAGAGCCTTTGAGAAAAGAACTTGATCGTATGAAAAGTTTAAACGTTATTGCTGAGGTGCGAGAACCAACAGAGTGGGTGAACTCCGTAGCATTGGTCACAAAAGCCGACGGGACTCTAAGGCTTTGCTTAGATCCGCGAAATCTTAACAAAGTCATAATTCGGCCACGATTTTCATTTCCGAACTAATATGAGCGTAAATCTCAAATGAGCGGATCAAAATTGTTCAGCAGTTTAGAAGCGAATTCGGGATTCTGGGTGATTCCCTTAGATGAGGAATCATCTAAGCTTTGTACTTTCGCAACTCCTTTTGGCCGCTAAAAATTTTTACGTTTGCCATCCGGAATAAACTTCGCGCCAGAAATTTTCCACGCAGAGATGACACGTCTTTTTGGTGATATAAAGGGTCGGGTCTTGTTATATACATGGACGATTTTCTTATTCATGCGCCAAGTATACAACAACATAATATAATTCTATCCAAAGTCTTAAATAGAGCTGAAAAAGTGGGTCTCAAAGCATAGACAGACGGCAACGTTGATCCGGATTAACACCGCAATTGCTCTGATCAAAATTGTACAGTAGGATATTTATTTAATTTTTTTTATTGATTCAATTATAACTTCTATATTTTTTTAAGTTGTTTTTAGTTAGTTGTTTTTGACTTTTTTAGTAAAATTAAACTCTAAAAATTTAAATTAACTAATAATAAAATAAAAAATGTGAAATAAAATAAAACAAACGAAAATAAAATAAAAAACAATTAAATATATAAGTCAAATTTAGAAAAATGAAAGAAATAATAAAAACAAAATTTGTTTGGCATTGGCTCCAACCGAGGATCGAACCTGGGAACTAAAGGCTTGTAGTACGCAGATCTCACCACTCGGCTACCGCGGATGAAGGAATCGGTTGCTTTATTTGCTCAGTTAGCGTAGAACGCAAAGAAACTGCAAACTAGCATAGACATCCACCCTGTCGTCGGTAATGCAGTCACCGAAATAAGTTGTTATTCATTTTAAATTGGATTCCTATTTGAATTAGTATTAGTGACTGCATTACCGATTAAAAGATATATGTCCATGCTAATTTTACATTTTCCCTGTATACTACGCTCTCTGAGTTTTGGTCAGTGCTGTCATCGAAAATTCCAATGATGCGAGTTAAGTTTGGGAATTAACTCTAGGACTTAATCCGGATCAA
>NW_016157824.1:188668-199492 GCF_001687245.7 Rhagoletis zephyria | reverse complement strand
ATTTTTAATGTGGAAAAGCTAAAATAATTTGAAAAAATGGTAGAATTTCATTTAAAACGGCCTCGAGCTCAATATAAATTGTTGAATATAAAAAGTATATATGTATACATTTTTGATAGTGGGTGGACAACGCGAAACGTCTCCTTTCGGTACCATATCTACTCTTGAATTCACATCAAACAATATTTGCTATTAAAAATGCAGTTCCAAGGCAAAACTATAGGGCTGTTCAGGATGTTGTGCAAATGGTCTTGGATTTGCAGTTGGAATTGCATTTACAAAATTTATGCGTTTAAGTTCGAATTAAAGAGGTTGAAGAATAGGTACAATTCTTTGTACTATTGAATGACTATTTTGCACTATATTCTCAGTATTGTATGACGTCTTTGCACGATTCCAACGATACGTAATCGCCTCATCGGCATCGGCGATTTATGTTAAACATGCTAACTCTTTTACATAATCGGGAAGGTTTCTCTCAACTCTTAAACGAAACCGTTTCAAACAAGTTCATTTATCAACTAAATTATTATTTTTATTTAGAAAAAAACGACATATAAGATTAAGAGTCAATTTCACGCAAGCAATTTAAGTGAAAAATGATTTTAGTTTTTTGAATTTTATATGGAAATTGACAGAAAATAATATATAAATATTTACTCCATATGTATTTGACAGATTTCCATGAAATTTGGTATCCAGGGGTTTTCGTCGTCACTGATTTCGAAATTGATATTAAATTTTCAAAATTCAAAATGGCGGACACAATATGGCGGAAGATATATTAAAAAATTTATAGATTGTTATGAAGCTTGGTATCCAGAGATTTTTGTCGTCACTGGTTTCAAAATTGATATTAAATTTTCAAAAATCAAAATGGCGGATCCAATATGGCGAACGATTTCCTCAAAAATGTATAGATTGTTATGAAACTTGGTATTCAGCGATCCTCGTTATTTTTGATTACGAAATTGAAATTAAATTTTCAAAAATCAAAATGGCGGATCCAATATGGCGAACGATTTCCTCAAAAATGTATAGATTGTTATGAAACTTGGTATTCAGCGATCCTCGTTATTTTTGATTACGAAATTGAAATTAAATTTTCAAAATTCAAAATGGGTTCAAATGGTGCTAAAGATAAAGCATTGCGTTTAAAGTAAAGCGCCTATTGTTCGGGACGCCATATTTGATCCGCCATTTTGAATTTTCGAAAATATAATATTAATTTCGAAATCAGTGAAGACGAAAATCTCTGGATACCAAGCTTCATAACAATCTATACATTTTTTTGGTAATCGTCCGCCATGTTGGATCCGGCATTTTGATTTTTTAAAATTAAATGTAAATTTCAATCCGTGACGACGAAAAGCTCTGGATTTCAAGCTTCATAACAATCTATAAATTTTTTAATGAACCCTCCGTCATATTGGATCCGCCATTTTGAATTTTGGAAATTTTATTTAGTATTCGAATTCAGTGACAACGAAAATCCCTTATTACCAAATTTCAAGGAAATCTGTCAAATACATATGGAGTAAATACCAAGCTTTATAACAATTTATCCATTTTTGAACAAATCGTCCGCAATATTGGATCCGCCATTTTGATTTCTTAAAATTGAATATCAATTTCGAATTCAGTGACGACGAAAATCTCTGGATACCAAGCTTCATGATAATATAGTCATTTTGGATCCGCCATTTTGAATTTTGGAAATTTGATTTAATATTCGAAATCAGTGACCACGAAAATCATTTAACAGCAAATTTCATTGTAATCTGTGAAATACATATGGAGTAAACATTTTTGTCGTCCTAAATTGTCGTTTCGTCCCTATGTGCGGATGTAAGAACTTAAAACCGTTACTGAGGAGGTTACCAAATCTTTTCACCAGGCCTCGTTCTAGACTTTAGCGGCAGTCGAAGCCATCGTGGCTTTATATAAAACAAAATTTATATAAATTTAGTAAATTATAGTGCAGTACAAGTAGAGTCGGAAATTTGTCGTGTGCCAATTTTTTGCATGGCCTTCAATTATTTTTTATAACCGTAAGACCCAAATGATGGTTTTAATTAGGGCTGTGCGATTAATTGATTATTCAAAATAATTTATCATAAAGTAAGTAGCTTAATTATTCGAATAATTGGAAATTATGATTACTCAAAAGTTGAGTTACTCGAATTATTAAGATTTTGATTGACCAAAAACTAAAATATATGAGTAATTTGCTCTTTGATTACACATTGTAAAATAGAAATTACATATGCATTTTTAAGCAAACTTGTTAACGAGCAAAATTCCTTTTTTTAGTAATCATATTTTATGTATGTAACTCGATTAATCATCATTTTTTGAGTAAACAAAATCTTAATTACTCCAGTAGTTGATTAGCCGAACTACTGATTAATCAACTTCCTCGAATAAACGAATCGCATAGCCCTTGTTTTACTGCAAACCAAAACCGATTAGGAACCACTCTCAGCTTAAAAAAAACTCCATATCTTCCAACTAAAAAAGCAAATCAATGCATTACTTATGTACGCGGAGGTATGTAAACATTTAAAAATTTGTCTGTGTGTCTAAGTACCAGGGTAGCCAACTCATTTTTGAGAATTCCCCGATTTCGACTATGAAATTCCTCGATTTTGCCCGAAATTTTAGTAAAATTCCCCACCCATAGATATCTCCTTATTAAAAAAAATAAATGTTTGTATTTTGATATATTTTGCTGGTCTTTCTGTTTATTTTATTTCTAAATTTTATTTATCTATGTATTCATAAATCAACCCAAACTTTTGTAAAGTTAGTGAACAAATAAAAAATTAAAAATGTACTGTAATACGTACACACATACTGTGGTCGAAAAAATTTTAGTCGCCCCAAATTTTTAAAAGCTTTCAGAATAATTTTTTTTTAGTTATTTAATTTGAGTTTTTTTATAAAAAATATAGTTCATTTTCCAATAAATATATATATATATATATAAATCCAAGTATCAAACTTTCTGCAATATTGAAAAATTCAGCAAACTTTCGTAAAAATTTCGAGCTTTTATAATTCGATTCCCTAGTAAGATTTTGGGTATGCAGTATTGTAGCACACTCAGTTCTAGTATAATAAGTGCAAGTTTCAAGTGCCTAAAAATTTCCCTTTTAGAATTTTGATTAGTGTTGGTTGCGGTTTTCTTCCATATAAAAATCAATTGTTGTATTCACTATAAGAAAACAGCAAATGCGACAAAGAAAATTCTAAAAAATCAACGCTTATTTGCATAATTGGCAGGGTTGCAAAATCAGTACTTTTAGTTGCAGTTGTATTTCTTATGCAACTTTTTTAACTCATTATGAAATTAGTGAAGCAAAAAAGAAACAAATTAGTCACGCCTAATTCCTCACAAAAAAAAACAGTTCATCCCCCGGTTCCCCACGTAAACCGTAATTCCCCACGTAAACCGTAATTCCCCTCAAAAAAACGGTGCATTCCCCGATTCCCCACGCAAACTGAAATTCCCCGCAAATCGGGGAATTCCCCACGAGTTGATAAGTACATACATACACTCAAAAAAAGTTGTCATCAGGACGATGCTATTTAGCCATCAACGTGAAACTTTCGAGTATCTATGTATTTCTCCTCATTAATCATCTTATTTAAATGATATTTTTCGTTCTTACATTGAAATATTTTTCGTTGTTACATTGAAACCAAAGAGAACAAAAAAGACTATACAGGTCTCAATTTGATATTGTGAAGGCTAAAACGTGTGTTTTTCTCATCAAATTAATAAGTGTATTGAAAAATATTAGATTTGTAGTTTATCTAATATTTTTCAATACACTTTTTATATTATTAATGGTTATATTAATACCGAAAAAAGGTACTGTTAAAAGTTTCATTTTAACACAACGCGTATTAAACCGATAGTGAGGCTTTTTTGAGTGTACATATCGACCCCTTTGCGCAAAAATATCGTAAGCGATATTTTGCAGGAGAGCGTTTTTCCTGCTTTTAAAAATTTTTTGAATTTTGATTTTTGCGCAAAGGTGTCGATATGTACTTATGTATCAACTGCATTCTGTATTTCAGTTAGTTTATGCTTCAGCAGTAAAAATTTAATAAAATGTTACCAACTGAATTGAATTGCGATCAGCTTTCAACAAAACAACCAAACGGCAACCAATTTGCGAATGTGGGTGAACTTGTAATTTCAATCGAGGCCAATACAACCGTAAAAAGTGAAAAACATAAGCTCAACAAGCAACAAAAATACACAATGAATGACGGTTACAAAATACTAAATCAACAACAATTACACAAAAAATAACGAAATACACCCGAGACAAAACTAAGTGTAGGTTGTAGGTACAACATGAAAATAGGTTTCGTATATAGTAGTTACTGAACACCCCATTTATATTTTATTAAAAAAAAACGATATTTTAAAAATGAAAAATGTTTTGAAAAGGGTAAAAGGGACCTCTAATATGATTTATAACAATATATTGTAGGAATTAGCTTGTTGGGAGTTTTCGTTGGATAGAATAAAAAAAAAAACCTATTTTGCTTAATTTTTTCAACTTTGACTATCGCTAATTTCAAAAAATTCTATGAAAGTTGCCGAGAGTATTTCTGCTATTTATTGTCGAATATTTAAATTCATAACTCTCCAAATACAAATGAATAAAAATTGTCTATGCTAAGCAATTGAAGTTGAAATACGACCTTTAATTTATATGTTTGTATATACCGCATTTGCTGATTTTTTTGAGCAGAATATTTACTTAAAATTAATATATACTAAGTAGAGATGTAACGGATATCCGGTGACTATTCGGTTTGCTAGATATCCGGTCTAAAGTTGCCATTGGGTTATTATACGGTCCCGGGCGGCCGAGCAGTTTCTCAAAATTATTTTAAATAAAATAATCTTTGACGGCCGCTGTGGTGTAGTGTTTAGCAGCGCGCCCTTCCGTTCCGCAGGACCTGGGTTCAAGCCCTGTTTCCGACCAGCATACAGAAATAAAAAAACATACAATTTTTTTTTAATAGCGGCCATCCGTCGGCAGGCAATGGCAAACCTTTAAGTGTATTTCTGCCATGAAAAACAGCTTCTCATAAAAATACAATCACCGTTTGGAGTCGGCGTAAAACTATAGGTCCCTCCCCTTTATGTGACTACATCAAGGCGCACGCTCGGCCAAATCCTAACATATGTGTAAGCGTGAATTTATTTTACTATTAAAAGAATCTTTGTGAAACTAAGAAAAACGTTATATTAGTCAAATGATTGGAATACTCAAAATAAATTCATTAGCTAAGTATTTTTTGCCTCATTAACAGGGACCGTAAAAACAGTTATTTTTTTCAACTTTTAAACTTGGCCTGATATTTTTAAGTCCATAATAAAAGTCTTTTCCTAATAATAAACAAACCGCTTATCCAAATTAAACAAGTTTGGTATCAAATGAAAGAGGACTAAACCTATTTTCATGTTGTACAACCTACACTAAGTTTTGTCTCGGGTGTATGTCGTGATTTTTTTTTGTAGCACCGTGTTATTATGTAGCTAATTTGCTTGCAACACAACAATCCAGCAACGCTAGAAATAGCGCCTACCTATACAAACTATATCTTGATTAACTTCGAATGATTTTTGTTTGTATTATCGTTTTGATTTCGCTCAACAAATGGATGAGGATCCCTCGGTCAATGGCTGAGTGTCAAGACCCACAAAAAAATTTCATTTGGAGCTAATACTGTCGAAATAATAGCTAAATAATACTAATAGGTGTCTCGACTTCTACTCGATGGGCTTTGTAGTCGTGTCTACTTAGAAGCGCCGCCGTTTCACGTGTCTGAGCATACGAGACAGAGACATACGTCTCTCGCTTGGTGTACATGTCCCGCATTCCGCTGATGAGCTTCTGAATTTTCAACCTTGTGATCAGACATCTGACGACAACTTCGACGTCTGCGCTTCCAGCTGGGTTTCCATCATCTGTGACATGGCAGCCAATAACGTGTTCATGTCCATAGCTGTTGATGAAGTAGTAGTATTTTGCTGTTCTTCAACCTTGGTACGTTGTTACGATTATCCTTGACTACTTGACGGATTTACCAAAATCCGTTCGGTTCGTATCGCTGGATTGTTAAATAAACGCTCAAGATGACCAAATTCTAGTACAATTAACCTTATTGTACAACAAACACTTTACAATACGCCACGCCTTCACCGACTCCAATCGGGGCCAAAATTTATATGTGATATCTTCGACTATAGTAGTATTGATTGTGGGTATTAGATGAAAAAAAAAATAATAATTTTAATTTTTTGAGTCTCCATAGAGGAATCTGAACGTTGCCCCCTGTGCGACACACCTTAACCGTCTCCAATCGGGACCAAAATTTATATGTGATATCTTGGACTATAGCAGCATCGACGTAGGGCTTGAGGCTTAGGAAATCTGAAGTAAAAATTTGGTTCCTACATTTAAGGACCACCCTAATGTACATACTTAAAATATAAATGTGTATGTTTTAGATATACGCTAATTGAAAATTGTATTTCGTTCATTTTCTTTTTCTCTTACTATTTTGATTTTATATGGATTTGTAAGTTTTTCCGAATGCTATTTCTCAGGCCATGTTTGACTACGTACCCTTTATTCTCAACTCTTATTCTTATCCTAATTTTAAGTTACCGTTGAATTAAAAATGATCTTTGGGATCTTATTGTACTAATTTTGTTTTATAGTAAATGAAATGAAATGAAATACACAGCATAATAACTTAACAAAATCAAAAGTCACAATAGGACCGTTCCTTATCTCCCAGAAATAGTCAGAAAAAGTCCGAAGAAGTCAGATTTAGTCCAAAAAGCGTTCCTTAACTCGGAAATGACAGCAAAAATGAGAGAGCAACAGTCTGTGAGAGTGACTCTCATCAGTCCGAAGTAGTCAGATTTAGTCAGAAGAATTTTTTCTGGCAAAATCCTGAAAAGTGTCAAACTCAACTGAATTTAAATTAACGGAAATTAAAGAATACGCAAAAAGTGAGAATAATCTAAAAAGTAAAAAAAGTGAATTGAAATTGGAAGGAGGCAAAAAATAATTGATATAGTAAGTGTTTATTGTGCTTGTGCTTGTGTGAATGTGTTTTGTACATACATTTCCATTCTTATTTGACGTTAGCTTTGTTGTTGCCATTCTTTGGACTAAAAATTTGGTTTTTTGCGTTCCTTTACTTTTCCTGTTATTCTCTTTTAGTGAGCGCATTTTGCTTACGCTCTGGCATTTTGACACTTTTCAGATTTTAGTCCAAAAAGATAAGGAATGAACCTAATATGTATTGTATTTACTGACTCATGGGAAAATCAAGTTCTACAATGACACCCAAATGTAGCTTTCAAAAATCGGAATTATAATTTCTTCACTAGTTACATCTTTATCTAAAAGTAACTTTTATTTATGTACAGCTTTTAATGAAATATTTGAATGAACCAGGCGATTCGGCCATCAATTGTTTGAACAGGTGTTTTAATGTGAGATCTCGATTTTTCTAGGTTTTCCAGCCGCCATATGGACCCGTAATCTTGAAAATTTACAAAAGGCCACATTGGCCCACAAAGAGCGATCAATGACTAACATTTTAAAGCCTTGTTCCGTTTGGCGTGCAAAATCCGATATATTTAGGGAGTTCACAAGGTGTTGTATACTGTCGTACTGTTGTGTGTCATAAACTTTAAACGGCTAAAACTATATTTAAGGAATTCGCAAGCTAACATAAAAGTTTTATTATGAAATTTCACACCGTTAAAAAATAGTTGGTGGTGATTTCAAGTCCTCTAAACATTTATTTAGCCGTTAAAAACTTAACAACATACGACAATACGACACGTACGACACCTTGTGAACCACCCAAATATATCTGTCAACTTTTAGTTCATACTCTCTTAAAACGTTTTGCCACATAGAATGTATGAACTAAAAGTGAGCAGGATAAAATGTATTTTATCAATATGTATATTGCCTTTTGTCTGAAAATCTGAAATGTTTTTACATTTTAGGTGTCACGGGTTTTACATATGTACATAGGTTAATTTTTCAGCTCTTTCCGATCCCGGGATTTTCGAAATGTCGTTATCACAATCCCGGGATCCCGGGATTATTGCCGAGATTTAGATATTATTACTTTTCAACAACTGAAATCGAAAAAATTGCTTCTATATTGTTTGAAAAGCTCTCCTACACTGAGAAAAAAAAACGCGTTGTAATAATAAAAAAATGTTATTTGATTACCATTTACAAATGCTCGTATTTAAATCACGTGAAAAGTGTTAACAAAATAGATTTTTCCATTGTACATACACTACGTATAATGGAAATATTCAATTAAAATATGCTCGTATTAAAATTAAGCATTATTCACTGCACGGCTTGCGTTTTGCACGCTTCGGTTGCTTTTTCATATGTAATTAAGAAAGTATATGTATACAAAGCATGCACAGCGGTGACAACACATACACACGTACACACATACATGGTATGACATAAGGTGCGTTCGTTTAAAATCTCCAGCAGAAACCAACCAACTGCCAAATTTCGGCGAAATGTCATCTGTTCTCTCACAAGAGAGAAATATCCAAAATAGTACGCGAACAGAAAATTTGCAGAAACTTGCAAGTTAGACGAACAGCTGATATAATTTTTGTTTACATACAAAAGTGTAAAATTTAAAACGTACGAAAAGTCATCGCAAAGTGTTATACTGACACAGTTTATTGATTAAACAAATAACTACTTATTTCTTACAAGTTTAATTAGTCGCATTTTGTAATTTTTAACTTCCAAACCATCAAATTCAATTTTGTGATTTGCGTAAATGCCAACCAGCTGTTTTTGATCAGCTGTTTTCCTGTTGGCAAATTGCTGTTGGCAAAAATTTTTCCAGCAGAAACCAGCAGCTTCCCCTCAAAATGAAATGTCAGTTTGCTCTCTCAATTTCCCCTACTTTGCAAGTTTTTTGCGTACGCGAACGCAAAAACTTGTAAGTTTTGGTTAAACATGAACAATTAACAGCTACGCGAACGAACCTATAATGCACTAATCGCGCGCTGTGATGTAGATTCAAACTCAACATTTGAAAACACATTTACATGTATGGCTGTAGCTGAGTGCGCAAAGACGTTTGATACAATTGGTTGCTGCCAAGAGGGCTCGGGTTCAATTACCATCAGACAGATCATAAAATAAAAATTGTTTTTTTTTCTTAATTATAATTTCGTATAACGAAAAAGCATCTGTGCACTTCACAACGACATATTTTATAACGTACATACTCAAATTTAAAACGAGTTGGGTTGGTGCTCTTTCATATGCGTATTTTTTTTTAATTTAGCACGTTTTTTTTTAATTATAAAATTTTTTTCCCTCAGTGTACCATAAAACAAATAATAAATAAATAGGTTTGAAGGCTACTTTTTTATTTAAAGTGGCGTTTTTATTTTTTTCCTCTGCCGTCAGGATTTATTTTGAAGGACTTTGTAATTTCAAAGATATGATTAATTCCAAAAACTATTTAAAAATTCAATGTAGAATAAAAATATGTGTACCAAATGCAAGAGGAAATTTCTTTAGAATTCAAAAAAATTTAAATTTTTTGGATTCACAAGGACGAATAGGAAATTCTTTAAGCTGATAAAGTTAGAAGGACGAAATTCTATGATGTTATCAAGTTTATATAAGTCCTTAACATATAATTTTTTCAAAAACAAATATTGCGAAATTTCAAGGTTAAAATTTTAAAAGGACATTTTCAATACTTACTAGTCCTTCTGCACCAAAAACTTGAATCTGCTTAAATTCTACAGGATTTCCTCTTTAATTTGATTCCCATACTTCCTCTCTAAGCATACTTCTCTGAATTTTTTAAATCATTTTTGAATTACTGACGTCAGAGTGAAAAACTAAAAACCTAATTTTCTAAATTTGGTCCATGGTTTCGTGAATATATTGATATTTGTGTTTAAAATTTACCATCGCGCGGTGTTATATGTATAATAATAAAGCTAGACATTTATAAAAAAAAATATTCTTCTTCTTCTCCTTTTTTGGCGCAGTAACCGCCTAAGCGCTTTTGGCCGAGTTCAGCAAAGCACGCCAGTCGTTTCTCCTTTGTGCCAACTGACGCCAATTGGAAATGCCAAGTGAAGCCAAGTCCTTCTCCACCTGATCTTTATTTATTTTATTTTATTTNATAAGCACAGCCAGTTATATACCTCGTTTAAATCATTTTGCAACTTAGTGGAAATTTCAGAGATATTATCTCCACTAAGCATAAGCAGCGTATCATCGGCAAATAATTTTATATCACAGTTTTTAAGGCAATCAGTAATATCATTAATATAAATATTGAACAAAATAGGAGCTAACACAGATCCTTGTGGCAGCCCGATTGATACTCTTTTTCTATCAGACAGTGATGATCCGATTGCTGTTCTTTGATTCCGATTCTTAATAAACTCTTCAAACCATTTTAGTTCAATACCGGTCATACCTACATTGCACAGCTTTTTTAGTAACAGATTTTGGTCGATCGCAATAACCAAGTTCAGAGTACTTTCGCAGGAATGCCTTTTACGAAAACCAGATTGCTGTGGAATAATAATTTTATTATCTTTTAAGTACTGTACAAGTTGGTTTTTCACCGCTGTTTCTAGTATTTTTTCGTCACATCTTCTTCTTCTTTTTTGGCGCTGTAACCGCCTAAGCGATTTTGGCCGAGTTCAGCAAAGCACGCCAGTCGTTTCTCCTCTGTGCCAACTGA
>NW_016157824.1:187031-187299 GCF_001687245.7 Rhagoletis zephyria | reverse complement strand
GCGACTTTAATGTCGACAAATAGGCGGTGAGTGTCGATCCTTTTCTCGCGGGTTTTTTCCAAGATTTGGCGTATTGTGAATACCTGGTCTATGGTGGGTTTGCCAGGTCTAAAGCCACACTGATAAGGCCCAATCAGTTCATTGAAGGCTGATCCAGCGGTAGTTAACGCGAATGGCGGGGTCACCTTTTTTGTGGATTGGGCAGAGCACACTTAAATTCCAGTCGTCGGGCATGCGTTCATCTGACCATATTCTGCCCAAGAGTTGA
>NW_016157824.1:169315-187007 GCF_001687245.7 Rhagoletis zephyria | reverse complement strand
ACAAGAGTTGATGCATACACCTTATCAACTCCCCGCCGCCGTACTTTAATAGCTCAGCTGGCAGGCTGTCAGCTCCAGCAGCTTTTTTGTTTTTCAGCCGCGTTATTGCTATACGTACCTCGTCATATTCAGGCGGTGGAACGTCGACTCCGTCATCATCGACTGCGGGCTCGGGTTCTTCTTCTCCACAACTTTCCGTGCTGCTACCATTTAGTAGGGCGGAAAAGTGTTCCCTCCATAATTTAAGTACGCTCTGGACATCAGTTACTAGGTCGCCATTATTGTTCTTACAGGAGTGCGCCCCGGTCTTTAAACCTTCCGTAAGTCGCCTAACTCTCTGGTAATATTTTCGGACATTCTTCCTGTTGGCCAGCATTTCAAGCTCTTCGCACTCACGTATTTCTGCCTCTCTCTTCTTGTTGCGGCAAATACGTCTCGCTTCCCTCTTCAGATCCCTATAGCGGTCCCACATAGCGCGCGTTGCGCCCGATCGCAGCGTGGCCCTGTAGGCGGCATCTTTTTTCTCTGCAGCTTCCTGACACTCCTCATCGTACCAGTTGTTCTTTCGGGCTCGCTGAAATCCAACTACTTCTTCGGCGGCGGTACTTAATGAGTGGGAAATGTGGTTCCACTGCTCGCATAATATTAATACTAATTAAATAAAATATAAATATAGCCGATACTGGTCAAGAAAAGGAGTTTCTATTATTGCCATCAGTGCAAATTACAAATCTCCCAAGACCCGGGATTATTTTCCAAGAATACCGGGATTTTTGGGACCTCAAAAAGGCCGGGATTCCGGGATTAACATTCCTAGTATGTATGTATGCATGATGTATGTATATTAACGAAAATATTTTAACGAAATTATACGAATATACCCCCTTGAGGGATCTCTTCAAAAGATATGACTTAACAGTGGAAGACATGAAAGCAAAAGAAACCATTTAAAAAATGGATATTAACTAGATGGTGCCTAAGTAGCGAGTTTATTAATCACTATTGTATCGAAAAATAGTAGCGTCAAACCCATAAATCACTTAGCTTTGCTACAAAGAGTGATAATTTTTTGACTCAGTAATTCTCACATAGGGAAATTTGCATATATACATCATTTAGTAAGCTTACGTACGTACATATATACACAAATAACTATATGAGACATCAAATCCCCTTAAACTATACGTAACTACATATTTCATATTTATTGGCTAAGATTCCCTTGGGGTATGTGTTTTGGCTTTCCAGTCATACATATTTATTTGCATAATTAGGTAAATCAGTCTATAACAGCCGTCATCGATTCGCCACTTCTCGCTCGCTATGTTTGAGTTCCGGTCGCTTAAAGAAGAATTTTAAATGTGAAAGCAACAACAAAGTTAGCTAGCACTGATAGACGATAGCGAGTTTGGTTGTACCTCATTGAGTTCGTTCGTTTCGCCCCTCGCTAACTGTTGGCGAATCAAAGACGGCTAACGTTACGGATACGAGGGTTGCTTCTTAATGTGATTATGTCAAATCTGACATTGTTGTTTACTTGAAACTTTCATCTTAAAAAATGATTAAGGGCCTCAAGTAGGTTTTAAAATTTATCTACCCTTTAGACACAAATTTTGTTCTGAAATAATGCGTTTGAAGGGCAGACAAGTATTAAAACGCCACTTAATCGTGAATTTTTTCCTTTTTGAGACGATTTTCTATGACTTCAACGTGGATTAAACCCACAGCTGTGTGCTGGTCAACTCTCTTCGACTTTGGTGATAGAACATCATCTCGATTTACCGCATTTCGCTGGTTTTCCGAATTCAATCGTGGTCGACTTGGTCTTGGACCAAACCCTGCCTTTCGTTTTAGTACCAAATAAAAATGCCGTCAAAAATATAGAAAATCAATCGCAGAAGACGAATCATTCTCCACCACGTCAATACAAGCTCTCATACATCTGCTCAATCAAAAACCTTTTTGAGCCTTAAAAACGTCGAATTTATGGATTTTTTTCTATTGCCAGGTCAACGTTTTTCGATGTCTGAAGAAGCGTTGATGCATTCAAATCGCATGTTTTGGATTGAATGTTTCAAGTGTCTGTAAACAACACACTCGTATATGACAAAACGATCTGAATACGTTTATCTACCACTGAAAATGTCAAACTTTACGGTGACAATGTGAGATTGGACATTCTCTGTAAAGTTTGGCGTATCTAAACACTTAAGAGTACAACTCCACAACGAGCTTTCCAGGCGTTCAGCACTTTTCAGGCTTTCAGCAATGGCTGAATCGTGTAGCTGAAAGCCCGAAAAACGCCAAAGGCCTGAAAATCTTGTTGTGGAGTTGTACTTTAAGTAGCAACCCTCGTATTAGTATGTAATTATAATAAATCCTGGCAGCTATGGCGCAATAGTTATATAAAAGTCAAATTTATTTCCGGAAATCTGAAAACGGCGCTTACATTCAGCCGAATGGTTGTTTCAGTATAGGTATGGGTGTATGTATATATATACATATGTATGATGCATGTATATTTGTTAATTTAGCTGCCTACATACACATCCCTATAGCCTACAAACATATGCATGTACATATATATTTCTTGTTTTTTTCTGAATTATGCATTTGTTTACATAATAAATTTGATTACGTAAACATCTACTTTTCATTTTGCTGAGTCTTCGCCCACCTGAAAGGTGCACATCTTCATTTCATTCAGTTATAAGTACCTCAACCAGGTATACACATTTATAAACAATGCATGCGTGCAATGTTTACTTAGATGCATTTCAGCAATCGTGTTGGCTTCATTAGATTATGTACCAGACATATTTAGGTCACCTATTATTATTATTCTCCAAGCACTACTACCACAATTTCTATTACTGCTGAGAGCAGACATAAAGACATAAACCCATGTAAACTCCAGGAATAAAAACATACATACATATGTACATATCGATGGTCCTCTGCAATAACGGCACAACTCAAAATTTCATGTTGTCGAGTTATATAGCGGATTAGTTTTATAAACAATCATATTTCCAACAAAATATTGTTTTTCTTTCACTTTTATTTCAACATAGATTGATTAAAAGAAAAATACTGATAAAAATAAAATATTTCACACAAACAGGGTTGAAATTTTGAAATTCCTGCCCGTATTTTGTTTGTAAGTCAAATATTAGTGGCATTGTGCTACTATGATAGCACGGCCGAGTAATCATAGTCAACTTATGTACAGTAGTCGAAAAAATTATAGCCGCACCAAATTTTGACAAGTTTTAAAATATTATTTTTGTTGTTATTTAATTTTGGTTACTTTTTTATAGTTCATTCTTAAACAACATCCGTAAAAAAAATTGGGTATTTGCTTAAATTTGGTGCAAATCGTATCGACAAAATTAAAGCCGCACCAAATTTTGACAAGTTTTAAAATATTATTTTTGTTGTTATTTAATTTTGGTTAGTTTTTTATAGTTCATTCTTTAACAACATCCGTATAAATACAAGTTTAAAGGCAGTGCCACACGATTGGGTATTTGTTGAAATTTTTCAATAGAAAATTGCTGTATTGTACCAATCTTTTGACTACAAACACCTAAAACCCAAATTATAGGCCCCGTCAGAATGGGTACTTGTACGCCAGTAACGGAAAAGTATGCGAAGGAAGTGGCGTACAAAACGTAGAGATACGCCACAATGAAGATGTTGCGTCTGCGAACAAAAATCAGCTGTTCCTTATGGCCGCGTACTTGTGGTTTACACAAGTCAATTTTGCAAATACAATGGGCGCGTTCATAAGACGTAGCTGTTTAGCTCATCTGCTACGAAACTGCTGGCAACTGTGGAACCAAACAATTACGTCTTAGAAAAGGCTTGGTGAATATGCTGTCAAATGAAAAGCTGATAAATGTAAACAAATAAATTTGGAACATCTTAAAAACATATATTTAGAAACGTCTTTTAGTTACTTTATCACATCAGTAATATAAAATAGAATAAATTTGTTTGCAACTGCCACAAAGCGGCGTTAAATTAAATATAAGCGGCGTAAGTCTTTTCGATCAGCTGTTTAGGCTAAGCCCAAAACGATGAGTTCAGGTAGCATACAAATTTTCCGCTGGAAAAATGGCGGAAAGTGGCCAACTATTGATACGGTTGCCAGACGTACTGATTTTATCAGTACAGTTCTGATTTTTCATCTCTTATACTGATTTTATTCATTCATTCAATCAGTACGCAAATGTCCTGATTTTTCAAAATTTGTACTGATTTGAAACAAAATACTTTAGGATTTTCTTAAGGTTTCTACATAACGTTGGAACTTCTTTAAACTGTACTGTAAAAAGTAAGAAGAAAATAATTTAATTATAGTTCACGTGTTTCAGATAATGTTTGATATGCCCAAGAAATTAATACAACAAAAAATTGCGATAATATGGTGGAGTCGAGTGAGTTAGTTATCTCGAAAATAACTTTCAGTTTAATAACAACAAATTTGGGTATTCGAATGTCTTTTGGTTATAACTTACAATTCTTTTTTTTCAATTTTCGGACATTGTAAAAGAGTTTTGCATGCAAGACATAGAGTTAGATACTATTTTTAGCGAATCCTTAGTCTTTCAAAGTTTTTGCCTACTTGAAAAAATTAATTTAAGTCATGAGGAAATATAGATGAAGTCCTTAAATAGTAGTACTTTTCCACAGTTTGAAAAAATATGTAATTTTGTTTTTTAATACCACACTCAAACGAAGCAACTGAAAACACTGAAACTGGAAATTATCTCATTATTGTTATTCAAAAATGTCATAACTATAAAATAATTTGTTGGCTCCTGGTAACAATGTTGTGTACACTCATGTTAAAATGAATAACCCTTTTATTTTTTATGAACTATATTTTATTTAGATACCAAAATACGGAGGTTATTCACACTTGCCTGGTTATCAGGTTATCTGGTTAAGTGGTTATATTTTTTATTCAGTTTACAATAAAATACACTACAGAAATTTTATTTTAATTTTTAACGAGATTTATAAGGCTATCTGGCAAGCAAGTGTAAACAACCTAATTGTTTAAAACAAGTACCCTGGCGTTTTAAAGTAGTATCTGTTACTTACATTCATAATTTTGCTTTGAATAAAAATGTACTGAAAAGTACTGATTTTTGTGGCATGAAATAGTCTAACGTACTGATTTCGCGCATAAAAAATCTGGCAACCCTAACTATTGAGCTGAGCGGAACTAAGACAAATAGCCAACGGTTAGGCAACAACTACGTCTTATGAACGCGCCCAATATCAAAACATTCACACTTTTTTACTGATATATTCACACTTTCTATTTACTTTATATTCACACACTTGGCTTTTCGAAGACAGTTTATTGTCTGGACGCCTACTTTACTCAAACAATGTGACAATTAAGACATATTCTCAATTGTATTGTCTTGTGTAAACGCAAGGTTATACAGCTGTCGGCAGTGACGGACTTACGTGCGACAAAAGTTGAGTATTGGCCAACGTTCGTTGGGTCCATCGACGCAAGGGTTGCCAATCTGACGCTCTCTATGCAAATACACACGTCTACTCAACTGTCAGTTTCATCCATTAAGTTTTCGCGACATCTGTCTTTAAATTACCAAAGCTATAAATAGAACGCAATTAACTTCTTTTCTTACAAATGTCTGCTGTGGCCAGTGTTGCCATACATGGGCCTTTCTTACCAAAACTGGTAGGTTTTTTTCCATTTGGTAGGTTGGTAGGCTGGATTGAATATTGATAGGTTCCGCGAAAATAAGGGTTATTTGCGAAAAATAAATAATATGTATATTCAAATATTTTAGCAACCTTGGTTACACGAATATTTCACCGGTACGTTCGTACAACGGCGACCGCAAACATGTAAATATACTAGATTCGTAAGTACAATGTATACCCCTATTATTGCCAATATACATACATTACGAACATCCATATATAAGTTCTGTGCCTACAAGTTATCTAATTTAAATTGAACTGAACTACGTACAAAGTTATGATAAACTGCATACGTATGCATATGTACTGAAGACTGGTGCGCTGAAAAGGGCTTGCCACCAAACCCACTGAAGTCCACCATTGTCCCATTTATCAAAAGAAGGAAAGTCAGCTTGATTAGACCCACCATGGCAGGGACAGGAATTGAGTTCTCAGAAGAGGAGAAGTATCTATCTCTCGAATGTTAACAACAAGGCTGCAAGGGCGTTTTATGCCTGTCAGAGACTTCATGGCAAGACTTGGGGAATATCCTCTAAATTAACGTATTGGTCTTTGAATACGGTAGTAAAACCCGTTGTTACATATGCGACACTGGCCTGGTCGCCAAAATCTAAGCAAGTAAACGCGGGCGCCCCTAAGCAAGCTGCACCGACTGGTCTGCGTAGCCACCACAGGAGCTATGCGCAACTGTCCAACGGATGCCCTTGGTGTCAGGGGTAGAGACACGATATCGAACCGAAAGTATCGATATGGTACTCATTTAAAGTATCGCTTTAAAAATATCGGATACCCATTAATATCGGAATAAAAAGACTCCCTATTCCAAATATCGATACCAAAATCCAAAAAATTTATCTGAATATAGGTTTCGCATATAGGCCGCTGGGGTGTAGTGGTTAGAAGTGCGCAACCCGTGAAAATGAAAAACAGCTTCCCATAAAATACAATCGCCGTTCAGAGTCGACATAAAACTGTAGGCACCCCCTTTGTGCCACAACATTAAGGCCCACGCGACAAATCGGAGGAGAAGTTCGGCCAAACATATTGTGTAGGCGCCGGACTTTATTATTATTACAACACGTAGAGATTGAGGTGTTGACTTAAACATTAATTACCGTTTAAAAATGTTCGTATTTAAATCAAGTGAAAAGTCTTAACCAAATGGATTTTTCCATTATACATACACTACGTACATATAATGGAAATATTCAATTCAAATACTCCCGTACTAAAATGAAGCATTTTTCACTACACGGATGGCGTTTTGCACGTCTCGGATGCTTTTTCATATGTAATTAAGAAGGTATATGTATACAAAGCATGCACAGCGGTGGCAACACATACACACATACATGGTATAACATAATGCACTAATCGCGCGCTGTGATGTTGATTCAAACTCAACATTTGAAAACACCTTTACATGTATGGCTGCAGCTGAGTGTGCAAAGACGCTTGATACAATTAGTTGCTGCCAAGAGGTCCGGGTTCAATTCCAGCAGACGGAACATAAAATTAATTTTTTTTCTTCTTAATTACGAAAAAGCATCTGTGCACCTCACAACCACATATTTTATAACGTATATACTCAAATTTAAAACGAGTTGGGTTGGTGCTCTTTCATATGCGTATTTTTTTCAATTTAGCACGTTTTTTTTAATTCTAAAATTTTTTCTCTCAGTGTTGGAATGTGTGTTTATGACACGATACTAGAGTTCTGGTACTCGATTCCAAAAAATATCGTTTTCAAACTATCGAGTAGAAAATATCGGTATCGAATGCCAAAAGTATCGATATGGTATCGTATCGTATCGAAATTCGTGTCCCTAGTCAGGGGTAATTTAGAGATTGACGAGCCATTCATGGATGACCCCGAGTTATCCTTCTACAAACCCTACATGGTCAGAATTCCTGAAAGGGACTGCTGTAAAGCAGGGATCGTAAATAGCAGTTATTTTTTTCCAGCAGTCAAACTAGGCCAGATATGTTTTAAGTTCGAAATAAAAGTTTTTCCGGATAGTAAACAAACCGCTTATCCAAATTAAACAAATTTGGTACCAAATGAAAGAGGACTTAAATAGCTTCGAAACAGAAATAACGGGCGAATGCTACCACTTCTATTTATATTTTTTTTTTTATAATTTAATACAAAAGAAATGCATATACCCAAGGTTTATTCTATGGTAATTAAAAAACATTTTTTATTTAAAGGTTTTTCAATAGCTGGCTTTCCTCGTTTAAATATTTCAGTTTTAAAGCTATTTTAGTCCTCTTTCAGTTGATACCAAACTTGTTTAATTTGGATAAGCGGTTTGTTTATTATTAGGAAAGGACTTTTATTTTCGACTTAAAAATATCTGGCCAAGTTTAGCTGTTGAAAAAAAGTAACTGTTATTTATTTATGTAAAGCGATAATAACTATGATTGACAAAGGGTCCCAAGTATGGTATACCGACAGATCGAAGATGGACGGCGGGAGTACTGGGGAAGGCGTATTTGGACCTAGATTCGACAAAAGTCTGCCAATGGGCACATACCCAACCATGTTCCAGGCGGAAGCCTTTGAAATTGTAGTCTGTGCTTACGAATGTAAATATGTCGGATAGTCAGGCAGCGTTAAAGGCTTTAGACCAGTGGTAGGCATACGAACACATTCATACTAATACATATGTAATTGCGTATGTCTGTCAAATTCACAGTCTTTATTTAACTATTTAAAAATACGTTCTTTGAAAATGAAATAAACTAAACTCAGATGATTCTATCTGTGTGTCAGATGAAAATAGAAACATTTCTATTTCGTATGTACATGCATCTGCTTTGTACAGAAACAAATCTAATTTGCCTTTACACGATATGTTGACATTTCCATATGTAAAAATGGCATGTACACATGCAAATACATATCGTGTAAGAACACCTTAAGTGAGACAGTGTGCGTTATATGCACCCCTGCAGTAAATCGCGCTAGTTCAGAACTAGCGCAGAACTACCTCTTAAAGAGCCGGTACTGGTTCTCGATCTATCCCTGCAGTAAAATTTAGAGACAGTCTGTTAAAGCGCTAGTTCCGCCCTACACATTTCAGAACTCTCTCTGAACTAGTGCAAAACGGCTGCAGAGAGAGACAGTTGATTTCAAAATAAAAAATAAGGGTATATTTTTTCTGTATAGGAAAATCGTAGGGGGTGAGACCACAAAAATTCCGATTTCACTTTTTCTCATGCATTTTTGGGCTACCCTATTGTATATACATACATATGTTAAAACGCATAAATGTCCTTATGACATATATAATAAAATACGTTATGCGCATAAATAGTACGTTCCTTCAATGAAAATTTTTCGTTGATCTCTACTTATTATGGATTATGCAATTCCGTTTTTGTATGTATTGTAACAGAGCATCAACTAAATTTTCCTCTGTAATTGAACGGGACTATAAATCTAAATATGTAAGTAATTTTTAAGCAAAAAACAAAACCGACTTCAATTCTCATATAAATATTTAAGATTATCGTTAATTTCTTCACGATCCAATGATCAGTTTAAACCAAATTAGTATGGGACCACCTGTGAGGTAAGACCTTTCCTTTAAAAAATGAATTATAGAAATCATTTCACGTGGTCCAAAGTTATGCGGTAACATACATAAAAAAAATAAAAATATTCCGACGAATTGAAAACCTTTCCTTTTTGTGAAGTCGGTTAAAAAAGGAGAGTATGAGAGTATCCCTTTGGAAAGAATTAAGTTTTTTTTTGCTAAGTGTCCCCGTTTGAGGCCCAGCAATTATGGCAGCTCTACATTAGAAATATGTGGAAGAACAGGCATTGCTGTAACCTTACACTCGTGCCACACAATAATTTCCGTGTAATCTCTAGCAGAGCACTTAACATACCCTTCGCAATGCCAAGTGGCTAAAGTTGTAATTGAAGTAAGAACTCCCTTTGCAATTCTACGACTTGGCGTTGTGCATCCCAAATACTTGATACTGGTTCTGTTAAAATTGAGATGTGCTCTACTAAAACTTCTTTGCGATGATAACGATTCCCTATTTGCTCATTTACCAGAGCATTGTCTTTTCTTCCGTCAAAGTGCATACGTATGTACATATACTCGGCGACAAATGAAAGTGGACACCTTGTTTTAATATAATATTCTCAATTATTTTCACAAAAATTTGTTTCCATTAATTATTTATGAAAATATAGTTCATTCTATAATTTAAACCATATAAATCAAAGTTTCACACCTTATATAAAATTCACAAAAATTCAAAAAATGTTCATCCAAATTTTCAACTTTTTATTCAGAATTTCTAGTCACCAAAAAAACATTATCAAAACTCAACGTGATTTAACCGTTTGAAACTTGCACTTGCATACCCGAAAATTTTTGTGAACTTTATATTAACAGCCAATTTCATAAAAGCAATTTAAGTGAAAAATGATTTTAATTTTTTGAATTTTATATGGAAATTGGCAGATAATAAAAAATCATTTTCCATTTAAATTGCTGGTGAAACCGGCTGTAGGTGTGATACTTTGATTTATATTATAGAATATGCTATATTTTCATAAACAATTAATACAAAAAAAATTCATGAAAATAATTGTGAATTGTGAACGAGGTGTACACTTTCATTTGCCGCCTAGTGTAAGTGCTTCTTAAAATAACACCCCAATATTTTTAAAGCTTGTGTCTGAGATTTAGATACAGCTCTATGAATCTTGTTTTGATCTATAACCGAAGTTGAATCTTCGGTCGAAACTAAGACGACGCACAGTGGGCCGCCTCATACAAGTTAGCCAGAAAAAAAATATTTTATTGCTTCAGATGCTTAGATTTGTTGTAAAAAGTGGCCATCCAAAAACTTACCTTGATCAAGGATCGATTAGATGACACCAGAGGTCCTTTGATGAGGGTTTGTAGCAAAAACGGTATATTGAAGGTATCTATATATAGATACGCCACAATAAAATTTTTAACCCCATTTTTTGAGGGCACCGTTCTCTTGAAAGAATATAACTTCCTCTAATCCAGAAATGTTAACCCCATTATACAGGGAGCGTGGCATATGACATACAGACTAAAATGTGAAAACTGATGTATCTCTAAAACCAATTACGCTGGGGAACTGAAACTTGGCACGGATGCATAAATTGTAAAAACCATACATATGTTAACAATGCCGTACTTATGGCGAAAAATGGTAGATTTTGGAAAAGGGGGCATGGCATCTTCTATACAAACCGAATTTCAAATATGGCTTATCTATGGACCGCTTTTGCTAACGTACTTATGGCGAAAAGTGCTTTGTATTGGAAATGGGGATGTGGCACCTCCCATACAAAATGCAATTTCCATATCGCTTATCTCTACAACTACTTATAATAAGGTTATGGATACACCTACATCTAAAAATCATAAAATGGCAAGAATCATTCAATTGGGATGAATTTTCTCCCAGATTTCAAAATCGCTTTGAATGATTGGAAAGATTTATAGAAGGATTTTTCTTCCGATAGGGGGCTCAGGTATTGAGAGCTATCCTAAATTATCCTAATTATGGTCACATTTGCTTCATCTTTTGAATACTTGTTACCCAAACGTGTGATGCACAGATATTGATTTTTGGCCCAGTCCTGACAAAACCCGTGTGAACACCTTCGAGGTACTTTCTTAACTTCTACCGTTTCTGATGAAGAGAAAGAGGAGTTTATGTAGATGTTGGAAATATAGTTTTTAACCTTCCCAACGTATTTACAGTTTAAATTAATTTTAAAGCTTAACACTGCAAAGAAAACACTATTTCAAGTTTGAATATAAAATTGTTTAATATATTCAATTATTTTTTAATGAATATATAACTTATAACTACATATTTGTTTTTTTATATATCTATTTTGAGCTATGTCTGGAAATGTCACTGTCGGAGTGTGAACTTTCATCTGCTTCATCAGTCGCAACTCTTGGGTAACTATGACCATTTTTTCGTACTGACTCTGCTTGATATAATATGAAATTTGACATTGTTGCAAGGTCGTGCAAAGTCTGGCTTAAGTAGTATCTAAACGAATATATAATGAAGAGCTTCACAAAAAAATTTTAAGAAAAATACATGACAATACAGTATTTAGATCATGATAAAAACATTACAAGGTAAAATCATTGGGAGGCAGTCTGACGTTTGCCAGCAATATAATTTTCAAATTCGAACTCAAGCTCACACACACATTCCCATTTTTAATCTCAAACAACAACAATTGTGAACAATTTCATTTTTTTATTTTCAATTTTATATGACTTTAAAATGTTTGCAAACGTCAGAAAAAAATCATGGCCGACGAATTGAGATAATGATTTTACCTTCTAATGTTTTACCATGGTTTAGATTGTCCAAAAACTTTGTTCATATTTTTTGACGAAAAAATGCCTAATTTTGACACATTACTCTAGCTACGTCCCTCATCACATATTAATTGTTTTTATTCCATAAAAAAGAGCATCGTCTTCTATGCCAAATGCATTTTTTCAGCATTCTGGCACACCACTGTGATAAACAACACACCACATTTTAAAAATGTCTATTTGATTTGTGTAATTTTTAGAAAACAAAGTTTCAAAACATCAGATTTGACCAACAAAAGAACTACTAAAGTGGGCTTTAAAACACCAAAGGATAAATTTTTCTATGGACATTTCTTAACAAGTTGGAATTATCAAAACAAATAAATGCCACTTTGATTTTTTTCGGCTAATGTCGTCATATGGCCCAATGTGCGACGTCAGCGTATACCGTTGATATCTTCAAAACCAAAAGAAAACCTAAAAAACATTTTCGGGACACGCTAATGCACATGAGTACTTAGATTCATAATTTTCTGTTTTCAAGTAGTGGCTTATGCTTTTTTGATATTTATGCTTCTACGTGTGTAAGTATAGTATGTATTTACATACATATGCATATTTGTGCATAGCAGTTGCATTCACATGCAATATTCATAAAAATTGTTGCATTTGAAAGTGAACATCGCATTATTGACACACATTCTCCTAGCCTAATCTAATTACTTGGCAGCTTGGGTTGCTGTACTGGCGGTGGCGGCCGCGACGATACGCCGCAATGCTCATGAGTTTACTTCAAAGCAATGATTTGCTGTGCTTTGCCGCTGTTTTATAAGCAGTGTTACCATTCATTTGTTTGCCGTCCCGCCAGATTTATAAACAAAAATCGCTAGAATTCCGCTAAATCATTTAAATTCTGTAAACTTTTACGAAAAACTAATTTCTTTAATAATTTGTCAATTCAATTTTATTTGACGAAATAAGAGTCATATAGGAGAAGATCCGATTAGGGCACGACCTTCACCCTTCTGTTCAATTGATGAAATCTATTTTGTATGAAATTTAACGTGTTAGTAAATATTTCTCGAGTGGGTTGGCTGAAAAAATCCTGGCCAGGATAATTTTAATTAAATATTCAAAAATTAATTATTTTTTAATTTTGCACCCATTTGTTTTTATATTATACACCAATCGAAAGCATAAAGCCTATAGAATGTGTTAAACAGATGAGTGAAATTTACTATTATTACTTACCTGTTCATATCTGCCAACCCGATAGGCAGGCCATGAAAAAAACAGACAACCCAACGTTTAGTTTTAGCATGTGCAAGCAAATCGTGTAACTTTCAGCTCAAACTGCATTTGCAATACTTGCACAATGCTTTCTTGGAATCATTAAAATATTCCAAAATCCAGTCTTTTAGTTCTGGATGTTTAATCCGCTCTCCGCGGAATTTTCGCTTGTAGGTTTTTGCATTGCGGAAGAGTTTTGATGCAATGCTCAAAACGCGAAAAGATTTAAACGTCAAAAAATTAGGGATGGCAAGCTACGTTTCAGTGTCCTATAGATTTTTTGCATTACAAAATGTAATTGTAATACTGTGTTTACATACGGCGATTTTAAAGGCAACTTTTAGTTGAAAGTTAAAATGCCTTTCAACTAACTGCTTTCAACGAAGTTGTAATTGCGATCATTGTGAATAAACTCGCTAAAAACTAGCTAAGATCTCCTAAACAAACGATAAAAATCCCGCTACTCACCGAGTTCTAATTTTACCCGCTAAGTAAAACATAAAACCGCTAGATCTAGTGGGAAAATTCCAAAATGGCAACACTGTTTATAAGTCAACGTCTTGGTCGAGTAAGCACGCCGCTCAACAACTTCCTACACTTTTTACTGGCCTTTACAAACAATTAAAGGTAATAAGCAAGAAAGTAATAAAAAAAAAATATTTAAAATGGGAAAAATGCGTATTTTTACATTTCTGCAATTGTTGCATTTCAACCAGGTAGGAAATTAAACTTTCTATAATGCAATGCCTTCCTGCACTTTATTACGCCATAACAGCGTTTTACGCCTGCAAATTCAACAATGAACATACCTAACTGCTTATGTACATATATAATATATATATAATGAAATCAACTTGCTCACGCAATCAAATATACATACATAGGTACATATGTATATACTTATTTTAAGTAGCGCCTACGATCGTCAAGAAAGGAATACAAAATTTACTAATGTAAAACTGAGAAATAATTATATAAAATCTGAGCTCCATATGATCTAAACAAAGCAAAAAAATTATTATTTATTATTTATGTAAAGAAATAAAACTATATATTAAATTTAAATATGCATGGCCGCCGCTGTGGCTGAGTAGTTAGAGGATCGTACAACCACTCCGTAGGGCCTGGGTTCAATCCCTCCTGGCCCGGGTAACATCTAAATTAGAGTACACTCAGAAAAGGAATCGAGTTTTTCGTACTCGATCTTAGCCTTTCCGAACTTAAAATCGGGCTAAGATTGAAAGTACTAAAATAGACAACACAAATCTTATATTAAGTATGATATTTTTGAGTACCAAATACTGGAGTTAAGATCATGCAAACTTAAAAAATTAAGTATATATCATTTATTTTTTTCACGCGTCTTTTTGTGAAAATATTGTTCACATTAGAGATGGGCACGTGGGTTATTTTGGCTCACGTTCGCGCACGCTTTCTTACGGACATTTTTTTTTTTTCAAATTGAAACTTTATTATATAAATAGGCTTTTACCACACAATTATGTTACAAAATATTGGTCAAACACCTAGCAAGAGATGAACGCACTATCAATTGTGTTTACTGTTTTTAATTTTAATTATTTGTTTCTAAAAATATAGTAAATGCTTTAACAAAAACCATGTAAATCCAAGAATCAATCTTTGTGCAACATTTGAAAAAAATCAATATACTTTCGTAAAAATTTCGAGCTTTTCAATTATGTAGATTTTTATTATTACCTTTCTTTTATTAGCTCGAGATGTAACTATGTAATATTGATGCGCCTAAAAGATGCACCGATTTCTATTCTCAAGTTACATATATTAATGACAGTACGAATGGCAATTATAATAAGGAGGTTTTAGTTTTTTAAATTATAATTTTAGTTAGAAATATTTTGAGTATGCAGGTTTGTAGCCCATTCAATTTAAGTACAACAAAGTGCAAGTTGAAAGTAACTCCGACTTACCGTTGATTTTTTAGATTTTTTTTTGTCGAAAGTGTTTTCTTTTTCTCCATACAAAAAAAAAAACCTCGAACATAGATACTTTGTATGGAAAAAAAGTACTGACATCGTCAACAAAACAGGAGCAAATGTTAAGCTTTCTCCCAAAATTTTAAAGTATCGTTACAACTTTAGTTTCCTGTTTCCGTACAAATGTCTTATTTTTGGTTAAAAATACACATATTATGACAAATATTTCGATTGCCTAATTCTTTTAATTCAAGTTGAATTAAACAACCCTCTTACATGTAGTTTCGAAATAAAGCATTTTCAAAACCATTCGATTCATACTCAAATTGTAATAATTCACTAAACTTATTAAATAATCTGAATTTTATTTAATTTTTAAACAAGTGTAAACCCTACCCAAACACCTAAAAAATATCATAAGTGTTCAAACTATATTTTAATATTTCACACAACTTGAGTATAATTCAGGGACCGTAACAGTTATGGGTCATGTTAGGTTAGGTTATGATGGCTTACCATAACGTCCGTAGTATGGATGTTAATTTTTTCGCTTTTTACGGTCCCGGGAATTTCGGGATGTCGTTATCACAATCCCGGGATCCCGGGATTAGTACAGGGATTTAGATATTCATTACCTTTAAACAACTTAAATCGAGAAAATTGCTTCTATATTGTTTGAGAAGCTCTCTTACCATAAAATAAATAATAAATAAATGGGTTTGAAACCTAATTTTTTATTTAAAGTAGCGTTTTTGTTTTTTTCCTCTGGCGCCAGGATTTAATTTAAAGGACTTTGTAATTTCAAAGATATGATTAATTCCAAAAATTATTAAAAAAATTCAATGCAATGTAGAATAAAAATATGGGTACCAAATGAAAGAGAAAATGTCTTTAGAATAAAAAAAATTAAAATTGTTTGTATTCACAAGGACGAATAGGTAATTTTTTAAGCTGACAAAGTTAGAAGGACAAAATTCGAGGATGTTATCGAGTTTATATAAGTCCTTAAAATATAATTTTTTCAAAATTTCAATAATAAAATTTTAAAAGGACATTTTCAATACTTACCAGGTCTTATGCAGCAAAAAATTGAATCTGTTTAAATTCTACAGAATTTTCTCTTTAATTTGATACCCATACTTCTCTAAGCTAAGCTGACCAACCGCCCTCCATTGAGGAGGATTGTCCTCTTCAAACGTGATTTGTCCTCCTCAAAAATTTTGTCCTTCTCTGTCCTCCTTTTGAGCAAAAATGTCCTCCTTGTCCTCCTTTTCAAGTTTTATAGCAGTGATGAAATTAAAAAAAAAATTCTTTCAGAATATTATTATTTCCTAATCGTACGCAATCATTGTATTTAAATGGCGTTTACATTGTTCAAATTTTAGTTAAATGATGTAAACTTTTGATTCAACTAATCGCTGTGAAAGCTGAACAGTGTTACCGCCTTTTAGCATTAAGCAATAATATTTTACCATTTATAACACTGAAAGATTAGCTAACGACGCATCTCCACAGGGTGAAATTATTGCCTACCTTATGTCGTTTTGTTTTCCAGATACATATGTATAAGTTTTATCAGTATATTTGTGGAAATATTTGTGTATTGGGGTTTTTTATCCTGATAAAAAAATTTGTAAGATGGCTTACAGTAAGTATGTTCGTTGCATTGGAGCGCAAATCTGCTTAAAAAATTCTGGAAATGTGTTATTTCACATCCAAGAACATAAGCAAAAATAACACAGGCCTATGTGGCTTTCGAGAAAATAACTTTTATAATTTTTCTTAGCATTACCGTGCATTACTTCAAAATAACGTAAGTTGTTCCGATTAACTTAGCCTCTTTATGCGTATTATTACTAATACTATTGGTTTTCAAGTAAACATTCTATTCTAAATTAAATAACTTTTGGATTTTCATGCAAATTGTTAAAAATTCTATCATGTCAGTATTTTAATTACATGAGCATTAATTTCGACATGCTGGCAAAGAACCAAAGATGTATTTTAATTTAACATACCTAGATTATGGCTGCCGTAATCCTGAACCCATCGTCTAAGGCACTTATCATCCAAATCAAAAACGAAGATACAAGTGAATATGGTGCCAATATATCCCCTATAAGTACAGTTGCTTTGGTTCTGATATTATAAGCAATGTAGTTTTTTTAATTATAAAAGAACAAATTTATCTATGTGGTGACGTAACTTGGAAAAAGCGGTCTTGAATGATTGACTAAAGCAATGTTTGCATTGTTCAACTTTGCGTTCAACATTTCCTTGCAACTCAACGCAGGGGTGCACGGAACAAAGTTGAATAGCTAACTAGTAATTTTTAGAAAAAAAAAA
>NW_016157824.1:114973-169171 GCF_001687245.7 Rhagoletis zephyria | reverse complement strand
AAAAAAAAAAAAAAAAAAAAAAAAAAAATATTCCGACGAACTGATATCCTCCTCCTTTTTTGGAAGTCGGTTAAAAATATCAAAATATTCGCCATAAAAAGGCGTTTGCATTGTTCAATTGTGCAGTCATCTTTTGGTTGAACGGCCTTTCAACTAATCGCTTTCAACAAAGTTGGCCGCCAGCCAACATTTAGCCATTCAATTTTTTTTTCGTGCAACCCTGCGTTGAGTTGAACGGAAAGTTGAACAATGCAAACACTGCTTAACCACCATTAGCGAATTTCCGCATATCCTACAAAGCGCTTCATGATCATTTTGCCATTTTGTAACCTAAAGATAATTTAGGTGGGCTGTCTTAAGTGAAGCCGTTCTAAAAGACTTAAAGCTCAGTTAGTCTAGGCTTAATTTCCGTCACTTAACTTAACTCAGTATTTTGGCCAACCTGTTATATAAGAAACTGTGTTGGCGGTTAGCTAAAACTTAACTTACCGTAAGAAACTTAACAGCCTGTAGGTTTTAGATTCTTAAGTTACGGCTTTACGGAAATTGAGAGCGGTCAGAGAATCAGGTTTGCCAGATTTTCGTTTTTGTAATTTTCAAAAATAAATGACCGCAAACATTTTTGTTTGCATGAATTTTTTTGATGTGGCATTTTAGGCGGCAAACTGGCAAAGAGCTGAAAAAGAAAATGCAAAAACAAAATATTCCCGCTTCTGGCTTAAGTTGACGTGTTGAGTAATCATTGATGATTTCTTACGGTAAGTTAAATTAAGTTAAGTCTAGACTAACTGAGCTTTTACCCAATAAGGACTGAAAANCATAATTTTGAATGTACACGGGATTGTGAACAGTAATATTAGTGATGTGCGTTGTAGTGATTGCGCTTTCTTATCATCGGCGGGTGAAATATCCCTCATCGCTATTTATTTTGAAANCAATAAGGACTGAAAAAAGTGCTTCCCTGCATGCTTCCTAGAAAGGTACGAATATACTAAGGAATATGTTTATATTACTTAGCATTACAAATAAGATTCAATAATCATTTCAAATCTAAATAAAAATATTTGATATGAACCTTAAATAAATTCCTTAAAGAAGTATGATTTTTAAGAATTAAGAAAAACTTTAAAAGAACTTCTTCAAACGACGTCCCACAAAAGCCCTTCTGAAAGCTAGTTTTTTGAGTAGCGAGAGCAAAAGCCCTTCACTTTGTGCCGCTCCATACAAAAAATGAAGGAGACAGGAACAACTTTCAGAAATGCCTTTTGGATAAGATTTTGGCTTTGATATTATCTACTGGGTATTATTTATGTATGACCCCTCAGCCATGTACCTTAGGGATGCACAGCAGAGGTGCACGCAGTTGACGTCGCGGGCAAACTGCGAGCACGCGAGCGTGCTAGGCGAGGTGAAGTGAGCTGTACGGAGATGGCAACGTATACATATTAACCACTACACACTTATTTTCAAGTAAAAATGCGTGTATGTATGTGTACTTTTGCGAGAACTGAGCCAGCATCAGGCCACCAGAAAAAGCCAATTTTTCCAAAACAAAAGCGCCAAGTTTTTATTATCATGTTTAATAATTTTTTTGATTNTTCTGAAAGCTAGTTTTTTGAGTAGCGAGAGCAAAAGCCCTTCACTTTGTGCCGCTCCATACAAAAAATGAAGGAGACAGGAACAACTTTCAGAAATGCCTTTTGGATAAGATTTTGGCTTTGATATTATCTACTGGGTATTATTTATGTATGACCCCTCAGCCGTGTACCTTAGGCATGCACAGCAGAGGTGCACGCAGTTGACGTCGCGGGCAAACTGCGAGCACGCGAGCGTGCTAGGCGAGGTGAAGTGAGCTGTACGGAGATGGCAACGTATACATATTAACCACTACACACTTATTTTCAAGTAAAAATGCGTGTATGTATGTGTACTTTTGCGAGAACTGAGCCAGCATCAGGCCACCAGAAAAAGCCAATTTTTCCAAAACAAAAGCGCCAAGTTTTTATTATCATGTTTAATAATTTTTTTGATTCAGTAAAAAGTGTATATACATATCCATTTCNACTCATTTTCCATCATTGTCACACATGCAATCTCACTATTCTGTTGACTTCGTTTTCCCCTTCCGATAGCTTGTTGCTTCCGCGCTTGCCCAGCACCGCTGTGCCAAGCTTTGCACGCGCAGTCGCCCGCGACACATATGTGCTGATTTGGGCATCCCTAGTGTACCTGATCAGGAACTTGCACTTTTTCGGCATTCGCCTGAAAAAAATAAGATTTCAACCAAATAAACTAAACAGAAAGAAGATAAACCCACCAGATATTCAGCATGTTAGAAAAAACGTCAGTTTTCGACAGAAAACTTAACCCTTTGTCATAGCAAAAATCTGCTAAAAATTAGAGAAGTGTCTGCATTGACCTTCATTAAAAAACCAGGACAACTGAAGTGTGAACCAGGACACCAGGACAATTTGTCTTAATCAGGACAAATCCTGGAAAACCAGGACGTCTGGAAGCCCTAACCTAGATATTAAAAAAAAACCATAACTATTGGAACGGGGTGAAATTAGATTTCGCAGGCCTGTGTAATCCAATAGAAAACAGCTATTTATTTTTATATTATTTATTTTCAATTATTTTCTCATAAAAATATAGTTCATTCTATAACAAACACCATACAAATTCACGTGTCAAACTTTGTGCAAATATTAAAAAAATTCAGCGAATTTTCCTCAAAATTTTACACTTTTTTTAAGAATTTCGGGAAAAGTTTTGCGTATTTATGCAGTTTTATAGCTCAAGCAATTTTAGTATAATAAAGTGCGAGAAGAATAAAGTTTCATATGTCTACAAAATAACGTTGATTTTTGACATTTTTTACGGTGTTATTCATTTTCTTCTATACAAAATATGTTCGAATTTTTTTTTTATATGGTAGAAAACTAAGAACACTGTCAAAAAAAAAGCCCAAAAATCAACGGAAATATGTTTCGGTCTTATAATTATGCAAATTGTTTGACTTGTGTTTAGAGCAACTTTAAATTATTTATGTGTTAAAATAAATATAAAACAAATTTTTGGTGTTTTCAATATGGAGAATTTGTCCTCCTGGAATGCTAAAAAATTATGGTCACCTTATCTAAGCACATTTCACTGAATCTGTTTAAATTCTACAGAATTTCCTCTTTAATTTGATACCCATACTTCTCTAAGCACATTTCACTGAATTTTTTAAATCATTTTTGAATTACTGACGTCAGGTTTTTATGAAAATCCAGTTTTTATTTTTTTGTGCTGAAGATATTATTACTCAACAGTAACTTCAACCCTTTGTATTATTTGCATGTTGTCTTCGATTATTATAACAAAAACAAAAAAAACGCCCACTTGCAGAACAGCAGATTATCTACACATATAACTCGAAGTTTACCGGTAAAACTGATAAATTGACTTGCACAATCAATGGTTAGGAGTATAACTAGAACCAATCGTTAAATATTTAGCCCAGCAATTTTCGAAGGTTAACTTCCTAAAAAATTTTTATTTAAAAATATTTTTGAATACATATGTACATTAGGGTGGTCCATAAAATCAAATTAAAAAATTTTCCGGTCTCACCTCCTCAATTGGTAATACCACGGTCACAGATTTCACATATAAAAATAGTGGTTCCGATTGGAGTCGGTTAAGGCGTGTCGCAAAGGGGTCAAAGGCCAGCTGCCTCTATGGACTCAAAAAATTAAAAAATATATATTTTTTCCATTTTATACCCAATATCGATACTACTAAGGTCAAGGATATACCGTATAAATTTTGGTCCCGATTGGAGTCGTTTAAGATGTCTTCATAGGGTAATACCAACTTTGACCCCTGAGCGACACGCCAATATGGGCAAATCTCCGGAAACATGCGATTCAACGCTAAGAAAACTGAAATTTTTAAATTGAACGCACACAAATAGGTTATATATCAAATTGTTTGAAATCCATTGAGGAAGCATTAGATTCTTGTAAGATTAATTTTTCTCAAATGCTTAAAGAGCTATAACTAAAAAACGATAATTTTTGAAAACTCAATGTTAGCGATATTTCTAGAGGGCGTGGTTTTTGCCTGATTTCAAAAATTTTCAAAACAGTATTTAAGAAGATCTGGCGCAATTTGGTTCAGATTGGTGAAGTGGTTTTCGAGATACAAACATTTGACATAAGTGGGCGGGCCACGCCCAGTTTCCAAAAAATTTTACGAAAAACTAAACTAATTCGCTTAAGATCCATTGAAAATATCATTTTGGAGTAAATATTTAAAAATTCGTTCACTGCACTGCCCAAAGATCTGAAAATCCTTACATACACACATTCAAATTCGTGACTGTAGTTTAGGCAAAAATGATTTTATGTATTTAGCATTTTCAACGAACTTTGTGAAAAAGGTTGCCCAACGATCACGCTTAATGCCAACCTGTTATGTTTTAGTCTGTCAGTGTGCCATCAAAAAAAGGGAAATGTGAAGCCATTCACGCAAAGACCTATTCAGACAATATTTGTTATATTTTCAATATTTTCAAAAGCACGCAGCTGTAAAAGGTATTATTTTTATCTTTAATGTATAATTAATATGTATGTATATAAACAAATCAGAACAATTTAGTAACTGCTGAAAGTTCAAAATGGAAAAGAGCTTGAAATATTACATTTTTGATAATTACGAGTGACAGATTTCAAAATGTTACAGTTTATTTCCATTGAGGAGCACATATTTTTCTCAACGCCTAATGCATATTTCAATTTTACATTTCCTATAGCCATGATTTTTGAAAGTCTCCGTTTTGCGCTGAAAAAGTTATACTCAAAAAACGTACAAAAGGTAGCCAAAGTGACACGTGAAAATTGTTATTTTAATTACTTTGATTGCTTATAAAAATTAAAATGGCATTATTACAGTAAAAAAAATTAAATCAGTTACAAGAACTCGTCACATTTGTTATCAAAATGATCCAAGCTTTTTATAAAAAGTAAAATTACATTAATAAAATTAGTTTAAATGTGAGTGACACAAAATCACACGATTCCGGAGATTTGCCCATATGTATTCATTTTTCCGCCTTCAACTCTGAAGTTTCGGTCAGTCTCGCGTAAAAAATATATGCGATTAAAATGCACTAACCGTGTTAGCGGTCCATCCAATAAAGAGAGCCCTCAGAAGTGTCGCTGGGCAATTTGCAATTTGTACCTATTTGAAATTTTATATTTAAATTCAAATGGAAATGTAAACAAATGTCAAAAAAGAGAGAGTGATTGATGCCTACTAAATCTAGAAATCCCTCACGTTACTTAACTCTGGGCCAGTTTTCAATGCTGCAAGACATTGTCTAGTTTAGGAATATAAAAATTTAACTCTGAGCTACTTAACTCTCAATTTATATATTTAACTCTGGATTTTCTGCAAGTGGGCCTAAGAAACCTAAGTTCATAAATGAAAAAAAATCGTTAATCGTTATGTACATATGTATACATATACAAGAAAATCGAGTTTTTATAGTAGTTTATGCTGAAACCCCTATTTCTTAAAATAAATTGGCAATCGACCTTCCCGCAGGAAATATTTACAAATTAAAAACTACTAAAATTAAAGTCCACCATTTTTTCAAATTATTGTTGCTTTTCCACAATAAGTTTTTCATTAAAAAACGGCCTCAAGCTCAATAAAAATTGTTGAATATAATTGTCATAAGGCCAAAAAATAACAAAAACAAATTAAAAAAAATTGCATCAAAATGTTCATCTTTTTTCAGTTTCCTTAGAAAATTATTGGGCATGCAGTTTTGTAGCCCATTCAATTTTAGTTACAGTTTGAAAATTCTGAAAAATCCCGTTGATTTTTCGGAAAGAAAACTCCCAAAAATCAACGGATTTTCAGAATTTTCAAACCTGCACTATTGTACTAAAATTGCATACCCAATGAGTTTCTAAAGATTCTAAATAATTTGAAAATTTTGATGACATTTTTTACATTTGTTAAATTTTCGTAAATTCTGCAGAAAGTTTTGTGGTTTATGATATATAATCTAATAACCAGGCTTGAACGAACCCCATTGGAAAAAGATGCTTACAGCAAAGAACTTAATACGATATATGCAATCGCGGAAAATAACGGATACAGAAAGGGCCTAGTAAACAAGATAAGAAGAGAAACAAAAAGGAAGAAATCAAATAAGAAGGAAAATAATGAAAAGGCTTGGGCAGTCTTGACTTATACGGGCAAAACGTCATATAAATTGGCTAAGGTATTCCAAAAGTATAACATTAATACAGCATTTAGAACAAAGGACAATGTGGGGAGGATACTACGAAATAGTGCAAACGAGGAAGACCCACTAGACAAGCAAGGTGTATATAAGTTGACTTGCGAATGTCAACATAGTTACATAGGACAAACAGGGCGCAAGATAAAAACAAGATATCGTGAACATATAAGGGACTACAACAAAAAAATGCTAAAACCTTCTACCACCCCGGAATCGAACTTCGCAAACCATATGGCAGAAAACCATTGTACGCCAATGAAAATAGGAAAGACAGCCAAAGTTCTCCATGTACAGCACAAAGGACAACGCCTAAACGTATTAGAGAATATGGAGATATACAAACAAAAGACGTTCGTCGGAAAAATAATAAATGAGCAAATAAACACCGCATCTGATATATTATTCGAACCACTCAGGCTACTATACGCAAAACAAAACAGAAACCCTGCAACTACCATAAACAATGAAATGCAGGTCCAAACTACAGAAACAAAGAGAAAGAAAATAACTGATTTTTACCTACCTGCGAATCCATGCAACAATTAATCAAAAAAGAGGTGAGCAGCTAATTTCTACCTGAGGATGAGAACTGAAACGACTGGTTGAACGAAAGAATATAATCCGCTGAGACGTACCTAACTATGAACCAACGACGATTTAATACGGCTATAAATAGGGACAGACAAACAGAAACTATTCAGAACGAAAAATTACACTGAAGATGGCACAACGCCGAAACCGGTTTGTCTCCAAACCCAAATTTGACAAGGGATGATGGAAAATCGTTCCACATTACATCATATATAATCTACTATATTTTTATATGAAACTAAAGAAAAAATATATATGACGCAAAACATCGTGAATATTGTAACAAATAAAAGTGTGCTATTTACGTGTACATTAGGGTGGTCCAAAAATGTATATGCAAAAGTAAAGTCTGAATTTTTATGCTCTCTCCGCCTAGGATTGTTCTTTACCGAAAAAATATACCCCTATTTTTTATTTTTAAATCAAATAATATTTAGAGATCGCTCAAAGCGCTCAAAGTTGTCCATGTATTTTATATGGGGAATAAACAACTTTGCGTAGAAATGGTATAGAACTCTTCAAAATTAATATTTTTTCGATCGGAAGACTCTGTTAAAGACACTTCCATAAATAATACCCAATTGTTTATAAACCCTTGGCCGGTTAAAACCATGGCTGCAGCACTTTTACTCATACACTTACGCAGGAATACACGATTTGTACATTTGCATATTTGGCAGTCCTGTGGTGTTGTCTAGAAATTTTTGTTGAGAGCTCAATTACAACTTACCAACCAACACCTATCTGTAACTGTGAAAATGTACAAATCGTGTGATCCCCGCTTAAGATACTAAAATTGACACTGAGAGGATAATAGAAAGATTTGCAAAAAAAGGACAAAATTGAGTTTGCAATTTAAATTAGTATAATCGAAGTTCTGAACACTTTGTGTCAGTCATATAGCTTGAACTTTTAGGGTTCACTCATAGTGGAAACCGTTAAGACATCCTTTTAATTTAACCTTATTTGACAAGTTGACCCCAATCGCCCGTTCCTAACCAAAATTCTGTATACGCCATTGAAGTGAATGAAGTGGAATAGAGATTAAAAAATCAGTACAGTACACATTTCCAAAAAATAATCACACTTTCGTACTGTATTGGGAATTGAAAATTTTCAGTACAGCGAATGAAAATTCACTACTGTCCTTCACAAATCAGTACGTCTGGCAACCATAGTTACACTCAACCCTGTAAAAGGGCATATTTTTGCCTTCTTACCCTTGTCGAGCTCACGCATTTCGTAATATTATCGTTTTAACCAACCATCTGATTTTCATAGCAACCATCTGCCCTGACAAAGCTTCAAAGGGCAGAAAATGTAAATTTTTTCCTTGCAAGAGTGTGACATTTTAAGAAACGAACACAAAATTTTCTCACCGTTTGCTCTTATTCTAAAATCGAGCACGAAAAGAGAAAGGGGCGATCAAAATGCGACATTTCTTGGTAGACACGAAAACACCATTGATCTATAGATTGGTTTAAAACCATACGCTAAACTCAGTTTGTGTCTACTTTTTCTTGACTATTATTATGAGCCAATGTTTTCGTTCCCTTAGCGAATTTCAATAGACACTTCGGTCCTTTGTCGGTTGCTGCTTGTAGGCTCTGCAGCTGTACCTTGCCGAGTAGGCTTGGGTAGTGGTAGTTCTTGAAATATATCTGTGTTCGTATGGAAAAATAGCTTATGTCGAAAGCCTGGCTTTAGTATAATGCGGTAATCCCTTTATTTTTTAAACGACAAGGAATTTTTGGATGAGACTTAACAAGAATATTGACTTGCTTGTAGCGGAACTATTTCTTGCACGTATATTTGCCAAAAGTTGTTCTACGGCTCAGCGCCGGTGAATCATTCGCAATCTTATGCTGCGAATGCCGATTTATACTAAAGCCCGCCTTTCGACATAAGCTACTTTTCCATACGAACACAGATATGTACAAGTTCATCTCAATGGACACAAATCGCAAATCTCCCGAAGTGCTTAAATAAAACTGACACACGCTAAACTTCTTTTATTTCATATGTCGTGATCATCGTGACCGTTTTGATCCAAGTGGATCAAAAGTGATACATTTTCCGATGAATTTTGGAGGGACACTTCTTTTAAACTTTTGATACTTTTCCAATCGTGTAAAAAAATTCCCGTAGAAGTCGAAAAACTTGCCAGAGGATGTTTACAATTTCTTCGCATATACTGCTAAAAGGGTGTCAGAATTTGCCGAGTTTCAAACTACGTAGGTGTTAAAAATCATACAATTTTTCGAGTGTCAAACGTTCGCTGGTTATCGCTGAAGCAAGCTGTTGATCGTTTTCTGTCCCAGTGGAGCGCGTTGCAATTATTTTTCAAATCTTGTTTCGATGACGGTGTGAACCAAGCGCGAGCTATTGCCGAAAAAATGGATTCCGCACCAATAAAAATATATTGTTTATTTTTGCCAAATATTTTGGATATTGTCACTTAGAATTTCAAAGTGAATCATACAGATTGCATAAGTTATATATCAATTTTGAAAATAACTATAAACTTATACATATATATATTTTTTTTTTATGTATGTTACCGCATAACTTTGGACCACGTCAACCGATTTCGATTCTTTTTGCATCGGAAAGGTAGTGTCTCAGAGGTGGTCCCATACTAATCTGGTTAAGATCCGATCAGTGGATCATGAGATATATATATATATATTTTATATGAGAGTTGAAGTCGGCTTTTTTTGCTAAAAATTACTTGTTTATGTATACGGCCCATTGATACATTTTAAGTCTCTTCTTTGCTACAATTTTTCACAAACCCGCGGTTACACTGGTCGTAATCAGTGTTGCCAGTGCTTTTTCAGAGAAAAAGCTAAATGGGCAAAAACATAAAGCTAAAAAAAGCTAAATTAACAAATGAAATATTTTTGCTCGTCATTATAACTTCATAACGGTGTCAATGTTTAAAATAAAAATGATGCATTCTTGTAAGGAACAACCTTTTTGTAGTAAATATTTTTCGTAGCCGAAAATGATACTAAGGTACTTAGGATCGTTAACTATACTTAAAAATACTTAGGCTGCGTTTCACCAGATTCATTTAAGTGAAAATTACTTTAATTTTTGAATTTTCGGTTTCACCAATCAATTTTAGTTTGTTTTTAATTTTGATTTATGCTCTTCACTTATATAAAAATTAAGTCAGAATAACCACACTCTGAGATGTTACACGTTTAATCAGCTGATCAATGGCTCTCATAATGCATTCGGTTTTCGATCTTCGCTGGTTATCGAAGATCGAAATTGAAATTCGTATTATGAGCTAATCCAACCGTGTCGATATTTTCGTTGATTATCGAATTTTCTCTCGAACAGAATTTTGTCTTCGATGGTGTAGCGAAGTGTTAGAAAATTTGTTTTCTTACTTTTTGGCGGCTAGACACTAATTTTAAAAAAAGTTTATTAATTTAATGCAGTTCTAACGTCGTGAATACTAAACACAATAAAATAAATTTAAAATATTTTAAATAGATTTGGCTCACAAACGCCTTTTTAGACAGTCGGCACTTTTTAATAAATCTGTAGACAAATTTCTTAAATATATTTTGTGTAAAAATATATTCGAAAGACTACATTTAAACTCTCTTAAACATTTGCTACTCCTGGCCAGTTTACTAAGCTCTCATCCTCTGACGAATCGTTGAACCAGAATTCCGTTGTACTCATTTTACAACGTTTTTATAAACTCGCTTTCTGTTTTATTTCATTTTAATTTGCACAAATTTATATAAATATGTATAAGAACACTTTTTAGTTCGCTCGATTTGTAAGCAAAGCTTCTCAGCGGTGAAAAATATACTATTGTGAACAACCTAAACGAGCAAAATTCACAATAGCGCTATTCTTCATCGAATGAGCGTCATAATACCAAATGAAAATTCGTTCGATCAGCACTTTCGACCACAGTCGGAGATCGAATGCAACTCATAATAGGGGCCAATATACACACACCACCATTTTGTGTATCAGCGGTTTACTTGTATACCAGCCCTGCTTTTACAACCACTTTTAGCATGATGCTGCCGTATAAAGAGCTTATAGAAACTGAAAAAAAATGTAAATGAGAATTGAATAAAAAATTAAATTAAAGTTAATTTCCACTTAAGGGAGTTTGGTGAAACGCAGCCTTATAATTTAACGGGCCTAAGTGTAATTAGTTTTTTCTTTTGTCAACGCCTAATTACACCGGTACAAAAAAATTTTAATGAGAACCACAAGTATTTATGTATTTTGACGCACTGAATCCAAATCCGCAAATGGTTTTGGCCTAACACCATCAAATTTTACAGAAACCGCTCTTTGTTTGCAAATTATTAGAAAGTTTGAACATGTAAGGCCAATCCCGGCTGCGGATTTGGATTCAGCGCGTCAAGATACATAAAGATATGTGGGTATCATCAAAAGTAAAGACAACTACATACTTTTTTGATGGCCGGTCTTAAGAATCAGCTCCGCGTTTTATTTTATTATTTAGCAGAAATATAATAATTTTAGCCGGTTTGACTATGCATACGTTCGTTGTCGAAAAGATTTACATGATCCCTTATTCATTGTAAACAATCTTGTGCAAACTTAAAAAAGTTATTAAATATGATTGAAGATTAAAATTAACAAACAACTTTTTAACTAAACTTGTTTTCAAATTTCTCGCTTGAGGTAATTTATTTCATCGGAAATGTTACTTTTACACACAATCTTAGGTGCGTGACATACGCCAAAAGATGAATACCGCCATAATTAATACAAAACATCCAACATTTTTTCGAAATGTGCTTTTTTAAATATTTCTTTATTTTATCCTCATATACACCTCCTCATCTAAACTTTAATCCAAATGTATGCATAATGCATTTATTTCAAATCTTCACATCTTATGTTATTGAAATGTAAAAATTGGTAGAATGACGAAACCGATGACAGTTTTAATAAATTAAAACACCTCCGCATCTTATTTACATGCATCCATATGCATTAGTATATACTCACATAAAAATGTCAAATAATTCAAATACTCATAAAATGTTTTTGCATCCTATTACAATGCAAATATTACAAATTCATTTTTGATCGAGTGCAACCACTAGGCCTAAATTTTCAGGCCCGGCCCGGCACGAGTGCAAAATCAATTTTCAAAAACACGCACGAGCCCGCACGTTAAGAATTTTAGTGGGGCCCGGCCCGGCACGACGGGACACGTCTCAGCCCGGAAATAAAGAGCCAACTTTTATTGTATGTATACATATGTACATATTTTTAATTTTGTGTTTATGTATGTATATTTACTTAACGAATAAATTTTTTACATCATATATTTTTGGGAAGTAGAAAAAGTGGAAGGTATTTTACGTACAGATATGTAAACAAAACTACTAAGTATCTTATTTTTTTCTATCAGTTTCCTAATATTTCTGTTTTTGCTTTTCTCTTATCAAAAGAGTTTTAATATGTATTATTTTTTTTTTTTGTATAAAAACAAAAGCTTATCTAAATTTGTAATACATATTAGCAACGGGCTTTTTTGTGCGTATTCGTGCTTTTATGAAATTTTACTGAACGCCCATGCACGCACGAGTTCGTGCTGACAGCAAATATTCCGGCCCGTACCCGCGGGCCCCTGCCAAAGGCCCGGCCCGTGTCCATCTCTAGCAACCACTACATACATACATACACATGAACGTATTTACATATTTGTGGTTAAACACTTTCGATTTCATCTTGAGATCGAAAGTCTAAGCTGATTGCACTCAAGTGCAGAAAAGGTGTTAGGTTTTCTGTAAATACAAACAATAAAAAATCGAGTTTCATATTTTCTATTTATTGACATAACAAATTGTGGGCGACGCATTAATCGAAATCTTTCAATGCATCCAAATCTCTGTTGCAATTGAAATTGCAACAACAACAACAGTTAGCAATGTTAAGCAGTTTAGCCAATGCTTGACATGGAGTGCGCGAACGTGCACATTCCACCAGTTAGTCGATTAAATAATATGAGGCTTAATTAGATGTATGGGGCATTCCAACGTGACTGGTGGGACACTTTAACTCATCTTTGCTCAAACTTGAAGTAATTTCTCTTTAAGCATTAATTTCACAAGTTTCAAATTGTTAGCACTTGATGTCAAATATCAGTTTAATAAGGAACTAGTGAAGTACATATATTTTAAACAGAAAATTGACATTTTTCAAGAGTAAAGGTGGAACAACGATGAAACCATTTTAGACAAACTATAAGTATTTCGTTCATAGTGGCTTTCGCGAATGTAATAATAATAATAATAATAGATTGGCGCTTACACATATGTTAGTGTTTGGCCGAGCCTCTCCTCCGACTTGTGGCGTGCGCATTGATGTTGTCACCAAAATCGGAGGGACCTACAGTTTTACGCCGACTCCGAACGGCGATTGTATTTTTATGAGAAGCTGTTTTTCATGGCAGAAATACACTAAGAGGCATGGGCGTAGCCAGGTAGGGGCAAATGCCCCAACCTAAGCCAAATGTCCTCGAAAAATTCTGCGTTTTTTAAGAAAAAATTAATCTTTGTCCTCGAGGACATTTGGAGAAATTGCTGAAACAACGAGGACTTTTCAAAGAGTATTCTCGCAAAAAACGAGGAGAATTTGGGAAAAAAGCGGAAAAACGCGAGTTACGTCCCCACATCACTCCAACAACAACAATAGCTAACTTCAACACCCTTCGTCATTCAACAACAACAACAACAGACAATGACACCCACATCACCGATAGCAACAGCAGCAACCAAAGCAGAACAAGAAAAGACGTTACACAGCTACAACACACAAGACACATCACCCACATCACCCATAGCATCCCAACAACAACAACGACAACCACATCAGCCATAGCAACAGCAGCAGCCAAAGCAGATCAAGAAAAGCCGTTACACCACACATCACTGATATCTACCCTAACAACAACAACCAAGGTCGACGCAATCTTCAACTCCTTCAACACCCAAAACAAATTCAACGTCGAAGAAGATGTCGATCATTAGACGATCAACAGGTGCAGACAAACACACAGAAAGCGATGTAAATTTGATAATAAACTCATTCATTCATTCATACTTCTACCACGAAGTAATTAAACAAAGTGTTTTATTAGAAGTTCAGTGGAAATATAAGTGTTAAGTGGTTATAGAAACATAACTCGCGCTCAATCGTTGACTCGAATGCCTCTACCATCGCAACGAAAAAGGTGCGGTGGGTTTCAGCATCGCATTTCTACTGCAAACACGACTTTAGGTAGATATACAAGATACTTGTGAGCGCTTTTGATTTAAAAAAAAATTACGGTATGTGCACAATAATTTTTTTTGGATTTGTATTTGGGTATCGCAATATCTACACAAAAGACCAGCCATCGCAACGAAAACTTTGCGATGTTTGGGTTAAAAAAAAATTATTGTGCACAAGCAATACCGTAATTTTTTTCTAAATCAAAAGCGCTCACAAGTATTTTGTATATCTACCCAAAGTCGTGTTTGCATACAACAAGTGGTAATAAAAGTGGAAGTGTGAATACTAATTGATTTTATCGTTGTCTTGTGATATCAATTTTTTCTTCGCTTTGTGAACATCAATTTTTAGTTTTTTTGTAATGGATAAAGAAAAAAAGAAAACCTCATGGGGTAAATTGTGGACAAAAAAATATCCATGGATTAAAAAGGCAAGTGAGCATTCGGCGTATTGCACATATTGCAAAACTACTTTCAGAACCGACAACAAAGGAGAAGGAGCTATTACAGAACATGCTAATGGCAAAAACCATAAACTACGTGCAGGAGGAGTGCAATCATTTTTTAGTAAGTTTCTGTTTATTATATTTTGTTTTTCCAAAATTAGTTCAAAGTATAGTAATAAATCTCTTAATTGCTCCGTTCCATAAATTTCAAGTTCATCAACAAAAAACTGATCCCTCGGAGCCAAGCATGCAAGAGCTGAAACCAATGACAAACCAAATCACAATAGTCCAATATATATTTCTTGACAAAGGACATGATTTTGATTGGCGTAATGTTAAAGTTTAAGATAAAGAACATAGATATTTTAAGAGAAGTGTTTCTGAAATGATTTTTATTAAGAGGACCAATAATACGATTAATAAACAGGATGATACCAAGAATTTGAATTCAATTTACGATAAATATTTGGGAATGTTTTAGATCCATTATTTTCTTTTTATTTTGAGGTTGTTGATTTTTTGGTTTGCTTACATGATAAGGTTTCGAAAGTAATTGTGGGCAGTGATTATTGTTAGTTCCGTTACAAGGCTCTTTGAATGATGACGTATTTATCGTCTTTCTAAATTTTACGCCTTTTTTCAAATCACCGACTTCAACTCCTGCACACCCGGCTCCGAGGGATCAGTCCCCTGTTGATGAATTAGTTCAAAGTGTTTTGCGATTTATACTTTTGAAATGTGCGTATATTTGTATAGAACCGGTTGCTCCTCCACTGTCGAGCCAAAGTGAAGCTGGCACGTCAAGCCAAAGTGATGCTGTCACGTCAAGTCAAAGTGAAGCTGAAGTGTCGAATCTAAGTGCGAGTGCAATGCAGATAAATGAACCTACTGATGCAATGGAAACAGAAAATTACGATGAGAATACCGATTTCACTGAAATGCACGAAACAACTAGCGAAACAACCGAAACCCACGAAGAAGATTCAATTCCAATGGATGATTCAACCATTGACACAACTGAAGTCATTTCCGAATTCGACTTGGGTCTATTTATGAACAAGCCATTATCATCAGAGCAAAGATCTCTGTTATTAAAAAGATGTTGGGTACCACCACAAGACTACGATTTTGCAGTAGACTCCGATGATTCAAAACGAAACTTTCTCCACAATTGGTTACAAGTTTATAAACCTTGGCTTGTTTATTCAAAGAAAGAAAAGGGCGCTCTTTGCTTACATTGCGTTCTATTTCATAAAACTACAGTGCAAGGCTTTTTAGGCGCATTCGTTGTTAAGTCATTCACCAAATACAAAGATATGCACGAATTGAGCAGAAATCACGCAAGAAGCAAATGGCATCAAACTTCAATGAAAGCTGCTATTGAATTTACAACTGCCAAGCCAGTGGACCTACAGATGGTAACAGGACATCAGAAGTTAATTGAAGAAAACAAGAAAATAATCCGTTCGATCATATCAAACATAATTTTTTGTGGAACAACCGATTCACCATTAAGAGGAAAAGACGAAGATTCCGGTAACATATTTCAGATTGAAATTTATCATATTTTCGTCTTTTGATAAAATTCTATAATATTTTTAGGAATATTCATGGATCTCATTCGCTTGAGAATTGAGGCCGGAGATGAATCTCTTAAAAAACACTTTGAAGAAGGACCAAAAAATGCGAAATACACCTCACCAGAAATTCAAAACGAGATAATTGCATTATGTGGCGAGGTAGTGAAAGATATGATAATTGCTGACGCTAAAAAGGCATCAGCATACAGCATTTTGGCTGATGAAACAGCAGATATATCAGGAAAAGAGCAACTGTCATTGGGTATTCGATTTTACGACAAAAGCCAAGCAAAAATACGAGAAGAATTCATGGGTTTCTCTGAACTAAATGCGATGGACGCTCCAACAATTGCAGATGAAATTGATCGCGCAGTCGTGAGCTGTGAACTTGAACCGAACAAATGCGTTGGGCAAGGGTACGATGGCTGCAGTGCTATGGCCGGAAAAGAAGGAGGCGTTCAAGCACATATCCGAAAAAAATACAAAAAAGCATTGTTTTTCCACTGCGCAAGCCACAGATTGAACCTTGTTGTTAATGATTTGAACACGGTCCCGGAAGTACGAAACACTATTGGCACCATCAAAGACATAATAAGATTTTTCCGAGAATCAGTGCTACGGCGAAAGTGTGCTCCGAACATACCCGCCCTTTGTGAAACTCGTTGGTCTCAAAAACATAAGAGCATTGCTGTTTTTAAAGAAAATTTCGTTGAGATCGTGAACGCATTACTGACTTTATCCACCGAAGGCAATGCAAAAACGCGATCAGCTGCATTTCAGCTACACTCTGCAGCAACGAAACCTGTATTTATCATATGCACTTCAATAATTGCCAAATATTCGGATATTCTTGAGCCTGTCGTGAATGGTCTTCAATCTAAAAGTCTTGACCTGCTCAAATGCAAAGACCATCTTGATAGAATATCAACTGTTATCTCTAGCCATCGAACCGCTGTAGATACCGTGATTGATGAAATTCTAGACGAGGCAAAAGAAATAGCGAAGTCGATTGATATTGAATTGGATATGCCCAGACTAACCCAACGACAGCAGCATCGTTCAAATCAACCTGCATCGAATCCAAATGATTATTGGAAAATATCGTTGCTAATTCCGTATTTGGATTCGTTGATATCATCGCTTGCAAATCGATTCGCGTCATCCAATTTGCCTGCATTTTCACTACTCACATTGCATCCATACATTATGTTGAAAAAAAGTATTGGCGATTTGAAAGAAGACATCAAGCCATTTTCAGAATTTTATGAATTGGATCTAAGTGCAGAAATTGAATTATGGTATAACACTTGGAAAGACAAACAGCTTAGTGGAGTAGCGATGCAAAATTTGGAAGTGTGCGACGTAATCACGGAAGCGGACACCTTTTTTCCTGCTGTATCACATGCATTGGAAATATTATTGGCACTACCTTGCACGACTTGCACCGTAGAAAGGTCGTTCAGCACTTTGCGGCGTGTTAAAACCTGGCTAAGATCAACCATGGGCGAAAATCGACTAAATGGTAAAGTTTTAGAAAATTAATTTGATTCATTTCATATGATAACGATGTTTTTATTTTTTTCAGGACTATTCAGTGTGCATCGGAAAATGGTAAAGGAAAGAAAAACCGAAATAGTAGATGAACTCCTCAGGAAATTTGCTGAAAATCCCAGAAAATTGGTTTTATAAAACGCGAAATCAATGGTAAAAATTTATAAAATCAATTTGATTCGTTTCATATACTAACGATGTTTCTCTATTTTGAGAAACCAAAAAATGATACTTTTAAAGTATCTCTCAATATTCTAGTCAATAAATATGTCCTACTTTTTTTTCAAAAAAATGTCCTCGTTTTTTCATTGATTTTTGAGAAATTGTCCTCGAAAAAAGACCTAAAAAAATTCCTGGCTACGCCCATGCTAAGAGGTTTGCCATTGCCTGTCGAGGGACGACCGCTCTTAAGAAAAAGCTTGAACCCAGGTGCTGATGAGTGAAAGCGCGCACTGCTTACCACTACACCACAGCGGCCGAATGTAGTTAGTAGAATATTAAGGTCCATGTTATGCTGTGATGGCATTATTATTTTTGAAAATTAAAAAAGAAAACCTCTTTTAGCTTGGGACGGGTGGGACAGTATTTTGTAACGGTTGGGAGAAGTCACTTTTAAGGTCACATATGTATGTAGTTTGTGAGTAAAATTAACACTAATAAGAATATAGATTTTTGGAAATTGGCGTGGCACCACCCACTTATGACAACACAAGTGTATATCGGTAACCGCTTTATCGATTTCCACCAAACTTGGTCCAATTATTTCAATAAGTTTGCTTATCATGTAGTTTACGGAAAGGTGTAAAAACGATATTAAATGCGTGCGCTGTGTATAAAAAGTTCGTTTTCGCCCACACTTATACTTCTTTACATGTTACGATATATTTTTCGCGAAGCGCCTTGCATTCGATTCTTGTAATTTCATAAAACCAAAAATATTAGGGGAATTCTCCAAATTGCACGTAGCATGGATTGCAGGGATTGCATAACTTGCAAACACACAACAACAAAATACATGGGAAACAACATTTCCTATCGCTGCAAAATATGCAAACTCGAAACCCATGTATATATTTTGCAAAATAGCATAGCAAGATAAATGCGACCCTGTGCTAGTTGTTTTGTTGTTGGAATCTTACTTCTTACTAATATTATAAATGTGAAAGTTTGTATGTTTGGATGTTTGCGAAATCATCACGTGGAAATGGCGGAACGGATTTGCATGAAATTTGGTACGCGGATAGCTTATGGGCCAGATTGGTTAATAGGCTATTTTTTGTAAGAGTTGCCACCTGTTAAAAAAGTTTAATTTATTTAATATGCGGCAACGACTGAATGAATTTGCATGAAAATTTGCACACAGATAGCTTATGACCTAGATTGGAAAATAGGATACTTTTCTTAAGAGTTGCCACCTGTTAGAAATGTTTAATTTAATTAATACGCGGAAATGAGTGAACTGATTTGCATGGAAGTTTTCACACAGATAGCTTATGAGCTAGGTTGAAAAATAGGCTACTTTTTTTAAGAGTTACCACCTGCTAAAAAAGTTTAATTAAATTAATATATTATATATCATATATATCATATTGCATATCTCTTAAAAAGTTTGGGGTAAATTACTCAAGCTTGATATGAAAATACATATGTGAAACTAATATCATACTCATGAAGAAAAATGAGAGTTATTGGAAAAGATGGTGTGGCAACTCCCATGCAAATTGATTTTTCTATGCTACATTTATTGCAGAGGACTGGAGCTTGGCACCGAGATGTGTATACAAAATTAATTCCATACTCATGGAGAAAAATTTGCGTTATTCGAAAAGGGGACACGGTACCTCCCGTACAAGTTTACTGTTTTATACTGCATATCTCTACAGGTGTTCATAGTAGAGTACTGGGACTTGGTACTGGGGTATGTAAAATCAATTATAAATTCATGGAAGAAGATTAGGTTCATAAGAAAAAGGGGCGTAGCACTTCCTGTACAAATTGACTTTTTCTTGCCACATATTTTGTTTGTGGAAGAATACTGGAACTTGGTATGGAGTTGTGTATACAAAATATATCAATTGCTCATGGAAAAAATGTAAGTTATTAAAAAAGGAGGCACGTCGCCTCCCATACATACCAAAAATTTCTTAGTACATATCTCTGGAAGGATAGAAAATGTCTGGAAGTATTTTAAATTTGTTATGGAGATTTATTTTATAAGTGCCGCACTGACATAATAAATTTAATTTAATGGAAAAGGGAGAGCCGGGTTCGGCCTTATAATCAAAAGCTCTCTTGAGGCATTTGCTACAGTAATGAGAAGTGGCATTTTATCAAGGCCAGGTTACTAAATTTGAGTTAGAAATATTAGAACCCGTTGTGGCACCTCCAAGAAGGTTACACGTTCACGCGTCGTATACCTAGAACCATTTTAAGGTAAACGCATGATTTTATAGTTTTAAACGGCCTAAATACCTTAACTCGCTTAAAAAATAACGAGCTATAACGAAATGGGCCCAGAAATAATATATAATATCATCAAATTATTTTTCATATTTGTATAAAAACGTGGGGTGAAACCCGCGGGTATAAGCTAGTTGCTACACACGATTGAGAGAAATAGAGATTGCGCCAAACCGCTAATCCGCTCTTTGTGATTTTAACAGAATCAGCTGTGTGCGTGACGTCATCTTGGTGCAATTGTTGATTGTGAGCATACGAAAAAAACCAAATAAGAATTTTAATATTTGTGCGTGGTTTGAAACAATTATTGAGACATTACAAAGCAAAATGAAGTGTGCAGTGGCAAAGTGTAATAGTGAAAACAAAAGGAAAGCGTGCGATATAAGTTTTTTTTCGTTTCCTACGGACACAAACCTGGCGAAAAAGTGGAAGCAGTTCTGCCGGCGAGGAGATGCATTAAACACCAAAGCGAGCTTTGTGCTATGTGTGTGAGCTATGAGCTTCTACATGGAACTATGTTGGCCTTTCCTTGGTGAATTGTAGTAGGTATATTTTCATGGTGAATGTAGACAGTTGCTGGTTTAGTTTGCTGGCAATGGCATACATACAAAAGCAGTTTCTACAGTAAATAGATACATGAACTTCACTACCTACTTATTTTTGTTAGTACCTGATTTTTTTAGTGCTGGTATGAGGTAATGCACCAGTGGATAAGGTCGCCAGGCGCTAATTCAAGCGGCATCTTACCGCGCTGTTACGTACCTAATACAAAACAGTGCCCAAATTATTATACATTTAAAAGTTCAGCTTAAATTATGTTTTACTTACATAGAATATTTGTTTCCAAAGAAGCCACACTCATGCATCCTCTCGGAAATGGTACAAAAGTCATCAAATTAAAGCTGTGGAGTCAACAGCTGTGGAGTTTATGGTGGTTGGCTACCGTCCACAAATATAAATATGCACTCTGCATGGCTCTTTACAATGGCGAGACCAAAAATTCACTTTGCTGCACACCTTCCTTTCGGTCTACATGAAATTGCAAACACTGTTAATACATCCATTTTTTCATGTGCTAAAAATCGTACTTACCTAAAGGGCTACATGTCCAAAATTATTGCTACGTGTTCCTAATTAATCAATCTTTGTATATTTATTGATTCATGCAAAATTGGGCCATGTAATATTAAAATTAACACATTTTTCTGCATTCTTTACATATTTTTATATGCGTTTTGGTATTTCTCTCTCGCAATTGCTCAAAAATCCTCTCTCATTGGCGCAATCTTGTATTATATCATTCTTGGTTGCTACATATTTCTGTCGTTCCTCTCATCTCGCTCACTCCATTTTTTTTTAGCTGTCTCTTGTTATTATATTTGATACATACCCTGCAGTAAAATTTAGAGACAGTCTGACAAAGCGCTAGTTCCGAACTATATATATCAGAACTATCTCTGAAATAGTACAAAACGGATGCAGAGCGGGACAGTTGAAACTTGCGGTGTAAATGTGCAAATGCTCACTACTCGTACAATACGAAAGTAGCTCAGCGAGAAGACTTCTGACTCAAGCATCGTTGGTCGCGAGTTCAAATCGCGGTGAAGGCAGTTGTGAGTTTTCAAATTTAATGAATTTAAATTGTTGCGCGCTGCTCAAAATATTTTTTTTTTAATAAAATATGTACCAAAAATAAAATCTGTGAAAGAAAAGAAGAAATGAAAAAAAATATCCAAAAAGCGAATCTTAAAAACGTTTTCTTATAAAAAAAACTGTCCAAAACGGAACCGGTTAAAAATTAGTTGCAAAGTAATGCACTGGGCGACAATTGCCACCGCCAATGATATCGCCGCGTAAAACTGGACAGTTGAAATCATTGCTTCGGTATTGAGCTAGAACTGGTACTGTAGGCAAAGGGTCTAGTTCAACGCTAGTTCTGAGCTAATCATATTTTCTGCAGGGTAATTTCGCTGCTTGCTACCCTTGCAATGGGGTGCTCTCGTACTCTTCGAAATTTGGAATAGTATTTTTGCATTTCGTGCAATCCCTGCATCGTGCAAGACTTCGAGAATACCCCTATTTCCTTTTAATTAATAATCATCAAAAAATCTAACTACCACAACAACACATTTTGCATTCTTTTTCCGTGCTTTCGTCCAAAATGTTTGATTTTTTGGATCAAGAAATTCGTGCCGCAAATGAGCGAAATTTACTGCCGGTTTCACAAAATCAATTTATGGGAAAAATTATTTTTTCCATGTTTCCATACTAAATTAAAATTAAAATTATTATATTCACTTAAAATGCTTTCGTGAAACTGGCTATGAGTTTGCTATGCAATACATTATCACGATGCAGAGAAGACAAAGGTGGCACATTAAGCGGTACCGTGAGTAAAGTTGGAACTCCACAGGCAAGCGCATGCGTGCGCATGTGGGGATAAATCGATACAAGTAAATCCAAGTACATACTCGATACTTTTCTCAATTTACCAAGTATTTTTGTACTCGATACTTTTTACTGCGATCCAAGTAGGTATCGAAAGAAAAGTTAGGGTTGCCAGATTTGTTTTGGTGCGAAATCAGTACCTTAGCTTTTTTCATGCTATAAAAATCAGTACTTTTCAAAGCAAAATTATGAATGAGTAATTAACAGTTAATACTGTAAAACTCCAGAGTACTTGTTTTTATTAATTTTTTATTTTGGTATAAAAATAAAATGTAGTTCATAAACATTAAAAATGTTATTCATTTTAGCATGAGTGTACACATTAACAAGTAGTATAGAATACCCTTAAACATAGTATCATTGTACACAGGAGCCAATAAATTATTTAATATTAAAGACATATTTGGATAGCAATTCAAAGAATTCTTTGCACTTCATTTTAAAATTACTTTTAATTTGGAGTCCGCTTTCAAAAGTTTTAATAAGAAGTCAGTGTCTTTACGCCAGGAAGTAAACTTTGTACTTACTTAAAAGAGGTGCTTCATTTGAGTGCAGTGTTGCCACTCAAATATTTTTTCCCCTACCAAAAAACGTACCAAAACGGGTTTGAAGGTACCAAAAAATTTTTGGCAGTAATAAAAGAGAAATGGTTTTTTCTAATTTATTATTTTTCAATTTCACTGGATTAAAAAATATTTTTTCACACAAAATATTTCACAATGTCGGTATACAATATTTTTTATTAAAATTTATTTTTCTATATTTTATAAAAATATAATTCGTACTATAGCTAAAAACATAAAGATGTAATTTCTAAACTCTGTTAAANTAGGCAAGCGTATGCGTGCGCATGTAGGGATAAATCGATACAAGTAAATCCAAGTACATACTCGATATTTTTCTCAATTTACCAAGTATTTTTGTACTCGATACTTTTTACTGCGATCCAAGTAGGTATCGAAAGAAAAGTTAGGGTTGCCAGATTTGTTTTGGTGCGAAATCAGTACCTTAGCTTTTTTCATGCTATAAAAATCAGTACTTTTCAAAGCAAAATTATGAATGAGTAATTAACAGTTAATACTGTAAAACTCCAGAGTACTTGTTTTTATTAATTTTTTATTTTGGTATAAAAATAAAATGTAGTTCATAAACATTAAAAATGTTATTCATTTTAGCATGAGTGTACACATTAACAAGTAGTATAGAATACCCTTAAACATAGTATCATTGTACACAGGAGCCAATAAATTATTTAATATTAAAGACATATTTGGATAGCAATTCAAAGAATTCTTTGCACTTCATTTTAAAATTACTTTTAATTTGGAGTCCGCTTTCAAAAGTTTTAATAAGAAGTCAGTGTCTTTACGCCAGGAAGTAAACTTTGTACTTACTTAAAAGAGGTGCTTCATTTGAGTGCAGTGTTGCCACTCAAATATTTTTTCCCCTACCAAAAAACGTACCAAAACGGGTTTGAAGGTACCAAAAAATTTTTGGCAGTAATAAAAGAGAAATGGTTTTTTCTAATTTATTATTTTTCAATTTCACTGGATTAAAAAATATTTTTTCACACAAAATATTTCACAATGTCGGTATACAATATTTTTTATTAAAATTTATTTTTCTATATTTTATAAAAATATAATTCGTACTATAGCTAAAAACATAAAGATGTAATTTCTAAACTCTGTTAAAAACTCAGGAAAATTCAATAAATTTTCATGAAAAATTCCAATTTTTTAATCAGATATTTTTTTTTTTTTTGAGTATGCAGTTTTGTAGCCCAATAAATTTTTAACGTGGTCAAACGTGTTCACAAACCAGAAGTTTATTGCACTTAAAATTAATTTAGCTTTCTTACTTGTCCATTACTCCATTAAAATGAGTTTGTTTTTTTATACATATTTACTCATTGAAAAGTCAAGAATGATGGAATACAAGATTGCGCCGAATAGGAGGATAAAATAAACCGTCAAAGCAGTCAATTTTTTAAGACATACTAAATTTTTCGAACGCGCTTTAGTTGTGTAAAATTGTAAAAATATATAATTTTAAAACCCAAAGTTGCGGCAGCGTTCATGATTCAATAATTAGGGGCTCGATAAACAGACAGTTGCCTCTCTCGCACCGCTCCCTTAGCAGTGGCACCGTGTTGATTTTTCGCAAATTTACTTGAAAAAGTTTAGCTTATGTGTGAAATAGATGCATAAGCCTTCGTGCAATATGTTCATTTGTATATGCATATAAAGCACCTTTAACAGCACTCTTACACGATATGTATTTGCATATGTAAATGCTACCGAACACCGAGTTACCGAGTTCCAAGCTCGGTGAGAAGACCCGTTACAAATTTGTTTGCTCAGAATTGAAAATTCAGTACAAATCAGTACAAATTTTGAAAAATCAGGACAATAGCGTACTGATTGAAGAAATGAATAAAATCAGTACGAGAGTTGAAAAATCAGTACTGTACTGATATAATCAGTACGTCTGGCAACCGTAAGAAAAGTACACGTATCGGAAGCGCAAAACTTATTATGCTTCAGCATCTTCTTCGAAAAGCCACCCATTAGAGGAATTGGAAGATATGCGCAATACATTTCCGTAGCTATATAAGCAAGCCCGTCTATACAGTGTTGAAGTTGTGCGACTAAAGGGGCTATGTGACTCTTTTTGAGGGCCAATACCCTTTGACCCGACTTTTTGAAAATTTTGATTTTTTGATCCTTTTCCAAAGTTATGTGCGACCTTTGCCCCTTTTCAGAGACTCTTTTTAGGAAATGTTAACAGAACCATGCTATTAAAAAATATTTCCTCCAATAAGTACGTAAAAATGCATCACTTAAAACTTTTAAGGGAAATGTAACTCTTCTCGATTTATGTGTATGTTTACAACCTTGTTTTGTGAAAAGCTGGTCCCACTATTTTCTTTTTAAATTCAACAAATTTATTCTTTTACTAGTAAAGAAAAGCAAAAATAATATGGTGACCCTTTTTTTCGTCAATGAACCCCTTTTTTCGACTTTCTGAAAATTCTCAACGGCAACGCTGCGTCTATACATAACCGTTGTTGGGTCATCTGTCCCTTGCGAGAGGCTTTTCTCAAAAACAGATACAACTATATTAAAACCTCGAAACCGCCTTTCAGGAAAACACTTGGAAAAGTTGATGTTTTTGGGAAATATAACAAAAAAAGGAGTTATTTTGTTAAGCTCATTTTATATGAAAAAACTTTATCTATTAATCTTGTAAAAATGTATTCTATTGTTTTTTGAAATCAAATAAGTACTATAGAAAAATAATTGTTGTCTTAAATTTTTGTCTGAAAAATTATTAAAAGATAAATAGTCGTGTAAAAATGCAAATTTTTTGTGAAAAAACAATACAATTACTTTGAAAGATATGCAAAATCGTAGTCTATGTACAAGTACGCGATACCTTGTTTGATACAAGTACAAGTACTGATTTGAGTAATACCTTGATGGTATCGATTTATCCCTATGCGCATGCGAGATCCGTTGGCATACGCTTACGTGCGTAAAAACTGAGCAACTCCATAGTGTGAGCTTACAAGCGTTTGATAGTTGTAGGCCTGGGTAACGGCGCAAATTTTTTGGCGCTGACACACTAGCTCCAGCGCCACTATCGGAATCAGCACAGTGTGTTGGCGCAATTGCGCCTCTTCAGGCTAAAGCTCATTTTCTTTATTGCTGCACGCTGCAGCAAAGTGAATTAATACAAGGTGATATCGGTTGAGAAAAAACTCAAGTATACCCAAGTTCAAAACCCAAAAATACAACAAACCCATCATTTTCACATTCAGAAAGACCGCGACGAATTCTAGCAACACCACCTTGTATAAATTCGCCTTGTGCTGCACATTTAACAAGAGACACTTCTATTTCGGATGTTCTTTGCTGGTTCTTTGTGACACCCGGTGTTGTCCGTGTTCCGGTGTTGAACTAAGGTAAATTAATACAAGGTGCTATCGGTCGGGTAAAAACAACTCAAGTATACCCAAGTTCGAAACCCAAAAATACAACAAACACACATCCAGAAGGACAGCGGCTAATTTTAGCAACACCACCTTGTAAAAATTCGCCTTGTGATGCACATTTTACAAGTGACACTTCGCTTTTGTGTGTTCTTTGTGCCGCCTGGTGTTGTGAGTGTTCCGGTGTTGCTGGCGCCATTGCGTTACTGAGTTGTGAGAATCGGTGTCGGCGCCAGTAACTCAGCTCTCGGTATCAGCGCAATGGCGCGACGCCGCACTGTGTTACCCACGGCTAGATAGTTGTCATTTCGAAAATTTGATGCAACATTTCTACACACTTTTATACATACATATATATTAAGAAAATACTTACCAAACGTAATTAACTTGAAATTGGCCACTAACGCAAGCAAATGCATGAAAGTGGAGAAAATTCAACTCTCTGCGCATTCGAATGCGTGTTCGACTTCATGTTCGAATTTTTGTCCGTTCTCTGCGCTTACGCGCGTACTTGTGGAGTTTATCTCATAACAACATGTGTATACAGCTCAGCTGTCAAACGCACACATGCGTATATGCACGCATACGCTTGCTTATAGAGTCCCAGCTTTAGTCCTTGGCGAGTTTGACAGAATCAGCTGTTTGTGAGACGGCATCATAGAAATGTCCGCGCTATGTTTGTTTTGCAACGGATAGCTACCAATATTTATTACTAGTTCTTACTAGTAGACGTTTTTTACCATAAAATAACAGAATAAATAAAATAAAATAAGTCAGGACTTTTGTTAAGGTTACAAAGGCTAAATGGTAAATATAATTACTGAAATGAACATACCTATTTAGGTACTGTTCGTACCTAAGGTTCGAATATGATGGGGAAGCGGTGCAGGGTGCGCCGACAAATCAAAATTAAAATAAACAAGTTGAATTAAGTATACGTATGTATAATAAGGTTAATTTATTTTATTTAATTGGGGTATATAAAATTGTATTAGTTTTAGCCAGAGGGGCATAGCTCAGCAATTGAAAAATAGCAAAGGGTTGCGGTGGCGGTCGCGAGTTGACTGACTTCGCGTTAGGTTGGCGAGGTCGGGTCACCCTTTCCCATCGCTTACAAAGTTCGAACTACAACAACATTAATAAATTCACAATAATCGATTTGATAGGTTACAATAATATGCAAGTAATATTCAAAGGCAAAAGTTACAATGATTAAGATACTTCAAAATTCAAAATATTTCATGGAGTATTTGAAAAAGTATTCAGGTATTTGAAGGCGATCGGACGAAAATTAATACACTTACCATTTAGCATTCAGTAATCTTAACAAAAGCCTCGACTAACTTTATTTTATTTATTTTAGTGGTCAAATAAAAGTCTGTTTTAAATTTTTTTACATTATTTTATTATCAGTCCAACAGTTGAAAGTTTTAATAAATGCAATAAATTTACCAGCGAATTTGAAAAAATATTTATCAGAATAATAAAATTTAAAATGTTGTTAAGTGGACAGACATTATTGTTCAGGGGCCTATTTCATAAAGGAGACAGGAGCGCCAATTGTCGATTTTTCCGATTGTCAGAGCCGGAATTGTTGGAGACATGTTCCCTGTTTCGTAGACACCTGGGGCCTATTTCATAAAGCGACAGTGATAATTTTGTAACGACAGGCATTTTCCATGTTGTCAGTTACGATTCGACAGTTTGGTGGGTGTTTCGTTTCATGGAAACAATTGTCACCACCTCTTACATTCCATGAGAAATTCCATTGAAAAAGTTACAAATTGTCATTGTCGGGGTTTAAAACTGCCGTTGACAAAATTGTCGCCAGTCATATGAAATTTATATGTAAATCATATGTAATAATTGCATTTGCATTATTTTAGTTTTGAGAAATATTCAAATTATTTAAAATAATGAAATGCGCGCAATTACCATATAAATAACTTTACAAAACTCTCCTGTGAAAGCTTTCCGACGGAGCTATTTGGTTTTGTCGCCATTGTCGCGACAATTTTGTCAGAGTGGCAATTGTCAGCACAGTTGTCAACAATATTCCACATTATCACTGTCGTTTTCCAAAAATTCTCACAGTTGCCTACAAACGTATATGAAACAGGAAAAATGTCGCCTACAATACTGGCAGTGAAATTTTATAGAAAAATCGACAACTGTCGCACATGGGGCCTATTTCATAAAAGTGACTGCCAGAATTGTCGGCGACATTTTTTCACTGACATTACGGAAAATGCCTAACTTATCACTGTCACTTTATGAAATAGGCCCCTGTTCCCAATCGAATAATCGAATGGTTAGGCCATGTTCGAAATTCAGAAAAAATCGAATTCCAACTACCCACTACCCATCCCTACCATACACTCGATCTAATCGGCTTTCACTCCAGTCTTCTTCAATGGACCTCTTCTTACCTCTCTGAAAGAGTGCAAAGAGTTCTTTTTAAAAGTTGTTCTTCCACTAAACCTTAAAAAATTTAGTTATGCGCTTCTCTACAAGGGCAGTTCAACCAGCTGTTTATTCAATATCAAATTATAATCTGGAGCAGGTATCCAATTTCGTCGACCTTGGTATCACAATGGATTCTTAACTCAATTTTAACCTCCATATGTATTAACGCTACAGTCAATAAAGCCAAATGCGTTTTTGCATTTTTAAAGCGATGGTCAAAATAGTTCAAAGATCCTTATGTTACAAAAGCTCTTTTTACCACTTTAGTTATTAGAATACGAATCTATTGTTTGGAATACCCGCTGCCAAATTCATTCAAAAAGGATTGAATGAATTCAAAAACTATTCTTTTTGCATTGCGTGATTTTAACTGGGACTCAGAGTACAATCTCCCTTCTTACACTAGTTGTCTAAAACTCATTAATTTACCTACACTTGCAAGTCGTAGAGAAATGCTAGGTATAATATTTATCATAAAATTAAGGACAAGCTTGATTAGTAGCCCGGCCTTTCTGGTTGAGGTAAACTTTAATATTCCCTCTCGAGTATCAAGACACTTTCGACCTCTGTTTTTGAAGCCATGCAAACCATGCAAATTTTGAATTAAACGAATCTTCCGTTGTTTATATCGGACTCGATTTTTACTATCTACTCTCAACAATTGAAACACTATCTTTAGCATATCCAATCAGCTGATAAATTTGATTCTGTAGCTGAATAGTTTTAGATCTCGACATTTAACAAACTCCCGTTTCCATGATCCGGCACCAAAAAAGAGAAGCTTGTTGAAAGTTTCATGTTAAAAAAAAATCAAATATTTAAATGCATGTACATATATAATATATGTATATATATATATGTACATGTGTATGTGTACATACATACTTACTATATTTTTTAGCGAGCAACCCATATGTATACGTATCGCGAAGAGTCTCACCTCACCATTCCGAGTATGCGACGACATATTCACTTTTGGTTGTTTGGTCATCAGCCCCATCTAATAAAGACGTAACGTTTGCCAATTGCTGCAGAAAATAGCCAATTCACCGATACTCGTAATCCGCACGACATGTTTTATAAATACGTAATTTTTTAGCTTATTTGCAATTTTTCAAATACCTAATGTATTTTAGATTTACGAAAGCTATGTACGCATAGGTAAGTATCTATGCATGTACATATATTAATGCCTACCCTCTTGGCAAAGCCATTAGCAAAGGCTGTACTGCAATTACTAGCTGCTATCGTCTAGTTACTGTTTAATTGTAAAACTGTAAAAGTCCTTGAGCTAGGTTCTCCTTCCATTCGTGGTGATTGCCTTGATATTATCACACAAAGCCTAGGAACCTACAGTTTTGCCCTTGCCCCCTTGACACCAACCACCTATTCACATGTCAGCTCTATCCCACTCAGCTAACAACTCTCTCCCTTTAGTCCGGCCCCGTCGCAACAGCTCGTTTATTGGCCCTACCGTTAGTTGAGCTCGGCGACAACGATTCATGGACAAACCGTCCTAGGCGTAGCTTAGTAGTGCCGCTACAACAACAAATGTTTTATGCCGCCTCCGAACAGAAAATGGTTTTCGATGAGAGGTGTTTTCATGGCCGCTATTAGAAAAAACTGTTTTTTTGTGCTACTTGGACCATAGATTGAACCTTGGTCCTAGTGCTAGTGCGCAACTCTAACCACTCCACCGTGGCGGCTGCCTTTTTACAAACTTTTATTTAACTTGCTTTGTATGTATGTATGTATTTATCTGTGTTTGTTAGGGGGAAATCTTGCAATCAATTTTTGATCAACTTTCCGATGACCTAGAGACTTGAAAGTTGGCTCAGAACCCATTGACAATGCAATAGGAAAGATTAGTTAATCCGATAGGGGGCGCAGGAGTCGAGATATTTGAAAAACACGTATTTATAGTCCGATTTGGTTCATATTTAGAACATATATTAACTACATGAAAATTAATAACTCCATTAAAAATTTTGCCGATAGGTGGGGCACGATTCTATATATTTGGTAAACCAGTATTTATGGTCCGATTTCGTTCATATTAAGAAAGCTTGCTTTAAAAACATTTGTTTTTACAATTAATTACTTAAGACGTAATTTCCAGAAAACACAAAATTTTCGTGAGAAAAATGTTATTAATTTTAAAATAGACATGTCATCAATAAAAATAAATCTGGATGTGCTATGTTTAGGCCCCTCGACTAAACCAAACGTAAAGAGGGTGAAACACCCTAAACACACACAGATATGTACATACATACATACATACGAATATGAGCATATAAACAATTGCATTATTTTTCCCGCCAATCATTATAACAAATTAGCCAAATTTCCCCTCAAAACAGTTCGCTGTTTGAGGGTTCGGCTAAACGAGTCAAAAACTAGCGCGGTCATTCCATTTTGATCACAACCGAGCGCGGACGCGTATCAGCCCCTAACCACCCTTCATCTCACACCACAAGATAATATTTCAAAATATTCTCCGATAACCAAACAATTTCAAGAACATTTTAGCAAGTAAAAAGAGAAAAACTAATGAGGTAAATTATTATAAATTTTTAATAGCTTTATTTTAACATTAGCACATGCAGCAGTGCATAGCATGTATTTAGGCGCCTGGTGTTAGCGGACGCGCCTGAACATACCAGCCCCCCCTAGATGACTTGGTTGTCTAGTGGATATAACAAAAGCCGCAAATATCCGGCTCGAAGGACCATGAATAACTCTGTGAGAGGGGAGACCAGCATGTTTACATGTATATATATACAAAAATATTTATTGGACCAAAAAGTAGTGGGTAGGTACTGTGGCCAATGGTAATCAACTATTACCACCTCTGCATGGTTGTAAGCAGCAGTGTATAGCATGTATTTAGGCGCCTGGTGTTAGCAGACGCGCCTAAACACTAATAAAATTTAAATATTTCGTTTTTCATGAGAGCTCTTAAAAGTTTAACTGCGAATGAAAACATTGTCCAAAAATATACAATGCATACTCACTTAAGTACTGTTGCTTCTTACACTTTATAGCCTAAATGAGTTTAACACTTATATGTATTTAACAAGGATTCGAAGATTTAATTTGCCAACTTCAATTTCGTTCCACCAAAATGAGCTACTTAATAAAAATACAAGTTCAGTTAATTTTTTCAGTACTCGAAATATTAAAAAAAATTGGCAATCGCGAATAGTCACCATCTCTATCGAAAACTAGAAACCAGAAATCGAGGAAAATGAACATAAAAGTGTTAAAATTTTATGCAATTAATTAATTTATATCTATTAAAATTCTTTTTAACCGACTTCACAAAAAGGAACAGGTTATCAATTCGTCGGAATATATAGTATATATATATTTTTTTATGTATGTTACCGCATAACTGGACCACGTTAACCGATTTCTATAATTCTTTTTGTAAAGGAAAGGTGTTACCTCACAGGTGGTACTAATTTGGTTTAAATCCGATCATTGGATCATGAAGAAATTAACGATAATCTTAAATTTTTATATGAGAATTGAAGTCGGGTTTTTTTGCTTAAAAATTACTTATTTAACATCTTGTGTTTATAGAAATTTTCATTAAACAAGTAAGCAAAAAACACAACCGACTTCAATTCTCATATACAAATTTAGGAGAAACATTAATTTCTTGATGATCCAATGATCGGATATAAACCAAATTACGGGAATACCCTTACGGTACCATCTTTCCGATAAAAAAAAAAGAGTTGTTGAAATCGGTTCACCAGAGTTATGCGGTAACGTACACAAACAAAAATTCCGACGAATTGATAACGTCTCCTTTTTTGAAGTCGGTTAAAAATGTTTGAGTTCTTTGTAAGTTTTATGTAAGTAAAGTGCAATTTATGATACTTTAAAAAGTTTATTTATATATTACATACTGTACATAAAACTTGCATAAATGTATTGTATGTAAAGAGCGTTTTATCTGAAGCGAATTTTCAGTAGTTTCTGATGATATATCGGCAACTAACGGATCATTTCATCCTTCGCATTGGATTTTCATCGGGTTCTGAGCTAAGTTTAAAGTTTCAAGTCTCTAGATCATCGGGAAGTTGGTTAAAAATTGATTGCAAGATTTGATTACACACAGGTGAAATATAATGATCTGATCTGAGTAGTTTGTCACCATTAATGCTGAGCGATACGGAATTGAAATTCCAATCCGGCGTGTCATGGGGTTAAAATGAACTCCCGCTTAACTTGTACAGATCACACTAGCCATCAGGCTTGCCAATTTGGCTCAAACCCATTTTACTTCAAATGACACCTAATTTTTAAATTTGGCTCAAGGTACAAATATGGTACTTTTTGGAAATAGTAATATGTATTTCAATGCATTTTCTGAAATCCATCGCATGTACTACTTTTTCATCTACTAGAATTTTCTAGGTTTTAAAGTCTACACAACTGATTTATTTTATTTTGCCATTGCATTTTTGTTTTAGTAATGATATAAGTTTATCTCATTAAGTCTAACTGAACATACTATTGAAGGTGTTTGAAATAGGGGTGAAACCACCCCTGCTTACCATGTAATGGTAGTTTTCGGAAAGGTGGAAAAAACTACATACATACTATATTTAATACATGCGCCGAGTATTTAATGTTCGGCTTCGCCCGACTTAGACTTTTTACTTATTTCAATCTGATAGATAAAGTTAATTTTGTAATTTTTTTGGATTATTTGTGTATTGAATGGGCGTTGTATTTTACTATATATATGGAGTCAATAAATGATGTCATATGTATATTTAAATATACCTTAAGCTAAATAGTTTCCTTATTAAGCTTAGTACTTTTCAACCTAAATGGTGTTCCTTGAAAATTGTTTTCCCTTAGTCTGTTTTTTCATAATTTTGCAACACACCTTAGCTTGACTATTAAAAAACGTACTGTTAGCTGAGCCTTTAATAGGCAGATACAGTTTATTAGCAAGCTTATATTAACTAGTGCTGCAAATGTTTGATTAAAAAGTTTTTCCTTTGGGGTATTTGTATATCTGTCTATGTATATATTTGTACATACATATATGTATGTATATACATACATACAGTCGTTTAAAGTACAAAACCGCGTATCAACAAAATGCAAAACCGCGTATGTGAGGTTGTAGAAATTATTTTCTAGAGAGTAGAAACACTCATATTTCAAAATGGTTCCCTTTTTTATAAGCAATTTCTGGCTGGTGTATTTCAGGACGAATGGATAAGGATTGAGCCAAGAGCTTGTGTGCGCAAATCCAATTTTTGGCAGCAAATGTCAGTTACGCAGTTTTGCAGAATGACGGTACGCGGTTTTGTACTTTAAACGACGATATGTATATTTAAATCGAAATATGCGCATTTTCCGTAGTACATACTTAGATGCGTATGCACTAGAAAGTGATTTTATTTGCAGAGCGACACGACGCGTCAACCCAAAAATGCGGCATTCGGAAGGCATATGCACATTCTTTGGTATTTTTGGTTTTAAACACATTTACGCAATGGTTTCAAAAAAAAGNTTTAAATCGAAATATGCGCATTTTCCGTAGTACATACTTAGATGCGTATGCACTAGAAAGTGATTTTATTTGCAGAGCGACACGACGCGTCAACCCAAAAATGCGGCATTCGGAAGGCATATGCACATTCTTTGGTATTTTTGGTTTTAAACACATTTACGCAATGGTTTCAAAAAAAAGTGCATACATAAGTTATTTATTGCACTAATGAGTTTATATTACCTATGTACATGTGTACATATTAGAACTACTAGTAATTTGCATACAAATATACATACATACTTATAATTTTCGATGCTTTAATTTATTTACAGTAGTTCAGAAATGTGCATTAAAACTTGATTTTATTAGTAAATTTAATTCAGCTACCCTACGCCTAATTTTTATACCTCTAGTTTTTCACATTTTTATTAATATTTATGTAATTGTAACATTATTTTTTTATTATTTACAGCATGCGAACTACGTACGTCAAGCGGCTGAGGATTACTTAGCGCGCCGGCAGGCTCGTAACAAGTCGATGACACGTTCAATGACATCCGGCCTGGCCGGTCCCATTCTCGCCATGGGCAATGTGTATTATTTGCCAGCTGCCAAGAGCGGAACATTCTTTGCACGCGACAATGTGTCCAATTTTATAACCTGGTGCAGGTAAGTGAAAATATTAGGGGAATTCTCTAAGTCCGTACACCGTTTTGCAAAGTTTTACGATCCGTGCAATAACACAACAAGAAAACACACACAAAAAATGATATGCAAAGCTGCAAAATTACTACATCTAAATCTATCACCATCTTTTGCATTTGATATTGCAAATACTCGGTGACGAAGTCTATCTGTGTTATCAGCTCCTTCACATGACCGCTGTAGTAGACGTTGTTAGGCTCACTTGTTTTTTCCTTGCCCCTCCATCACAGTTCTAGAATGGCAGTGATATCAGATTTAGTCTTCCCGAGGACATCAACCAACCGGGCAGAGTCACCTTTCTCATTAAGTCTTAGAACATTCCAGGTGCATGCCCTTAAATTCTAATCCTTTAAACGGTTGCCGTGGTCGTCACCAAAAGAAGAAGGTATCATCCGAGGCTTTCTGAACCTTTTCATTAGAATTTAGTTTTACGTGACAGGTCCCAAACCCAACACACAACGAAACACTGGAGCAATTTTTGAAGACACATTTATATAACGAGCCGCTTGCTCCAAGACAGACATCCGCTTGTAGCCGCACCTCCTGGTGAACAGACGCTGGATATTTCATGGGACCTCTGAACCGATTACGGCGGAGAGCCCAAGCTAAGCTCCTCCTCTTTTTGCCGTGACCCAGTGCCCCTCATGGAATCATCGCCGCATCTCTTACATGGGTTGCTCGCGTTTCCCAGGGTGCTCAAACGCGAAAGAATAAGTAGGAATTGAGTAACCCCATTTCACCCCGAGTTAAGTCATATACATATGTACATACATACATAGAAAAATCTTGCTATATATTATAAAATAAATTCATTTGCTTTGAAAACAAACTCGAAAGATATGAGACAAGTTACTCAGATTCCTATTAATTTTTTTGTAAGTAAGTAGTAATTACTCAGGATCTGATTAATCAGAACCTGATTAATGACGTTTTTTGATTAACCAGGATTATGATTAAATTAAAAACTTTTTAACCGATTAATCGCACATCCCTAATACATACATAAGTGTTCAAAAATCAAAAACAAGTTTCTATAATAACTTCAAGTATAGGCTTTAGTAGCAATCATTTTGACCCACCAAGTGGTATAAGTCACTTCATATTTCTTGTGCTTAAATGGCCGGTTACTTGTAACCGAATGCATCTATCAATCGTTCTATCATCATAAACTAATGACAAAAGCTTTTTCCTTTAACGAATAACGAATAACCGGCGCGTTCAGATACAAGCAACCAGCTATTTAAGCAAAAGAGTTGTAAAGTGACTTATACCACTTTCAAAATAAACGGCTCAATTTTTGTACAATACTATTCGTATCTCAAGATACATGTGTATTTACATTGGACTGCATCACCAAAAAAAGATGCGTTTTTTCCGCCGTGATTTATTATATTTGAAGTCTTCCGCCAAAATAGACCGATTTGAAAATACCTCCAAAAATGGAGTTTTTATGAATAAAAATAGTTTCTTAAAGTACTGTAACAAAAATCGCCTCAGATGACAAACAGTTTAAACTTAAAAAATCTGCATAGAAATATAAATTTTTTTTTTCAACGGAATCATAATAATGAGATTTTTGATGCTGTTTTTAACATTTTCCAAAGACAGGTTTAAGAAAAACTTGAATAACTCAGCGAAAAGTGTACCGATTTAGACTTATGAGGTATCATTGGAAAAGTATGAAAAACAAAGGTAAGATGAACTAGCGTCATTCCAAGATGAAAAAATTGGGACATCAATGAGTTTATTTGCAAAGAAATAAAAAAAATACCTTTCCTCATAAGTCTAAATGGGTATAGTTATTCAAGGCAAAGTTATTCAAGTTTTTCTTAAACCAACATTTGAAAATAGTTCAAAAACAGCATCAAAAATCTCATTATTATGATTCCGATTAAAATTTTTTTAAGTATTTGTTGTTAAGTATATTTTTTAGGCTTATACTGTTTTGTCATCTGTGGTAATTTTTTTTTTCAAAAAATACTTTAAAAAAACTATTTTTATTCATGAAAACTCAATTTTGAGGTATTTTCAAATCGGTCCAGTCGGTCATGTAAATCTTAATATTTTTCCGAAATATTTTGGCGCAAGCCTTAAAATACAATAGATTTTATAATTCCAATGGAAAGACAGTACAAGTACAGACAAGTTGGTATTGTTGGTTTTTGCTAATAATTCTAAAACGGCCTCGAGCTCAATATAAATTGTTGAATATAATTGTTATAAGGCCAAAAAAATAACAAAAACAAATAACTTAAGGACGAGCACACCTAAAAGTTAAACATTCTAAAAATAGAATTATTAGCAAAAACCAACAATACCAACAACCACATGATCAAGTGAATTGCAGCGGAATAGCTGCGCTTGATTGTGTTGGCATAACAAAAATGAAAATAGTGGAAAAAAGCAAACGATAATTTACAAGGCGTACTTAGCACGGTGCATAGGCAACTGGCTGAGTCAGTGGGATCGTCGGTTCGAATCCTACTGAAAGAAGTCTGATGAGGAAATGTGGTGATTTCCGAAATAGCTATCACTTCTACCATTTTTTCAAATTATTTTTGCTTTTCCACAATAAATTTTCATTTAAAAAACGGCCTCGAGCTCAATATAAATTGTTGAATATAATTGTTATAAGGCCAAAAAAATAACAAAAACAAATATAAAGTTTAAGGTATTAGAACCAAAAACAATGCAGTTAGATGCAACTTTTTAAAAAGCGCTACCTGCTCATGATATTCTTTTTATAATGTTTTTTGCTTCTGCTATAAAATAAATAAAATATTGTTGTTTAGGGCCTTTGTGAATTGAGGTAACGATATGTAGATATACATATATGGCTAGGAAAAAATATGTATGTATGTAGATATCCTACCTCAATGACATCGTTTGTAAAATTCGGTGTTTAAAGAAATAAATAGTTTTACTTTATTTTTGCCTTCCGCCCCTTTTGGCATTATATTATTACCTCTTTATTTCTTTTTTAGGAAAAGCCTTAAAATAATCGAGTGCCTACTATTCGAAACTGACGATTTGATTATGCGAAAAAACGAGAAACATGTGATACTCTGTCTACTTGAGGTGGCGCGGCGAGGCGCAAAGTTTGGTAAGTTTCAAACGCAATTCGGCTATAGTATGAAAATGTTTGCGTACAGTTCTTTTCATAATTAGCACATTAGTTTCGCATACTTCTATGCAATTTTACTTGCCTTCATATACAGATGCAAGTAAGTTTAATATGCAATTGCATCGTATTTACAGGTATGCTCGCGCCCATGCTGGTGCAGATGGAGCGGCAAATCGATCGAGAAATCGCCGCCGACAACAAAGCAAACGGAATTGGGTGTGGCACACAGACAGATAATGCTGATGCGACTGGAACACAAACTGAGATCGGCATCAATACCGACAGTGTCGCCACAGAGACCGATATGTTCGACACCGATTCAGAAAATGAGGATGATGACGATGATAGTCCCATGCTTATGTACGGTCCGCAACCACAAATTATCACCAACGATCTAAAGAGCCTGGATGAGATGGTACGTTAATCAGAATTAGTGAACTGCATCCAAAAAAAGCAAACTGCAAATAAATATAGATGGATTAATTTCCATAAAAAGCTAAAATATCCTCCATATATGTTGAATAAGAACTTTACACTAAAAATTTTATCTTCTTCCCACCCTCAAGAGTAAAGTGCGAAGTTTCAGTGCACTTTTTGTACGCGTAACTATCATTCATTTAATGGGTCGAGCCCGGGCCCGGAGTTCTCAAAGGGCCCCATGCTCAGACTCCACAGAATATTTGCGGGAACTCTTGCCCCTTACTCTTATTACTTTAAACGAGCATTTCTTGTACATATGTATATGTATATCCATAGGTTTCTCGGAAACTGCTGTAACGATTTTAATGAGATTTTGTATTTAGATAACGGTTTGCATTTTGTATTTTCAATTTGTTACAAATAAAATAACATCTTGGGTATCAAACGGAAAGTATTTAAAAAAAAAACCCCAATTCAGAAATATTTTTGAATGGGTTGCCACCTATTTTTTAACTAAAACAATTTAATATGGATATCAAATGAAAGGTATTTTTGTGAATTTAAATCCAAAAATATTTTTCATGAGGGTTGTCACGTTTTTTTTGTAATGCGAACTTTTATCTTAGTAATTTCATCGAGCATATACATATACATATGTATACACTAGACGGTTCGTTATTTCAACTTTTTTTTTTAAATATACAGTTTTCCGAGAAAACTGAACTGATGAAAAATATGTATTTTGGTCAGAAAATAAGCTGTGCAAAATTTTATTCAAATATGATAACTCTAAGTACTTGCGCGTTGCATTTGAAAATTTAGAAAACCATATGCGTCCAGGGAAAAAAGTTTTAAACAAAATAGTTGAAAATCATGAATTTTTAAAGTTAAAATTTTTTATATTTTTCATTATGAAAAGAAGCATTTCCGAATTATCGGAATTATCAAATATCCTGGTGAGCGCGCTCTTCAATAGAAGCGTTCACTAGAGTTCGGCCTTTTTCACATGATTTAACTGGTTTCTCCATTCTAACTGATTTATATTTTCGAATTAATTCATCAACAACCCAGTTTTTGGCTTTTTGTCAGAAAAAACGAGTTTTGAAACTTGGGTAACAAAATATTGCAACAAACAAGCATTACGGGACGATACGGGAAGCGGGACGACATGTAAGCTTGCATAATAGTTCGTTTTGCATCGCATTTTTAACCGACTTCCAAAAAAGGAGGAAGTTATCAGTTCGTCGGAATCTTTTTTTTTTTTTTATGTATGTTACCGCATAACTTTGGACCACGTCAACCGATTTCGATAATTTTTTTTATAAACTTTTTATAAACTAGTAATTTTTAGCAATAAAAAAACCGACTTCAACTCTCATATAAAAAAAATATATATATATATATATCTCATGATCCACTGATCGGATCTTAACCAAAATGGGACCACCTCTGAGACACTACCTTTCAGATGCAAAAAGAATTATCGAAATCGGTTGACGTGGTCCAAAGTTATGCGGTAACATACATAAAAAAAAAAAAAAAAAAAAAAATAAAAATAAAAATAAAAAAAAAATATTCCGAAGAACTGATAACCTCCTCCTTTTTTGGAAGTCGGTTAAAAACTAAAACCTCGCTATTATAATTTCCGTTCGTACTGCCATCAGGTATGTAAATTGAGAATAGAAATCGCTGCATCTTTTAGGCGCGTCAATATTAATAAAAGGGAGGTAACAAGTAATTTTTAGCAAAATAAAACCGACTTCAACTCTCATATAAAAAAAAAATATATATATATATATCTCATGATCCACTGATCGGATCTTAACCAGATTAGTATGGGACCACCTCTGAGACACTACCTTTCCGATGCAAATTATTATCGAAATCGGGTGACGTGGTCCAAAGTTATGCGGTAACATACATAAAAAAAAAAAAAAAATATTCCGACGAACTGATAACCTCCTCCTTTTTTGGAAATCGGTTAAAAATATTATCATATTATCAGCCTATAATTTTCTTAAAACTCTTTCGTTTGACACTAATATTTCGATATTTCATTTATCTTTCGTATAAGTAAAACAAATTCGACCATTCAAAAAGGTGGCAACCCCTTTAAAAGTATTTTCAAACTAAAATTTTATACATATTTCAATTAACTGATGAATTAAGTTGAATTTAATTTTGGAAGCACATGGCAACTCTCCTAAATACAGTTTAGAAATAAATTATTTTCAAACCCATTTCGATTGATACCAATATTTTGACAATCCATTTAACTTATTAAATAATTTGAGCTTAATTTTTTCAACAATAAAAAAACCAAATGTTCAGCTTAAAGATTTCTTAACACTCGTTCTTTTGTTAACCCTATTTTAAAATTTCATGTAACTTATGTATAATTAAACGAAATACCACTTTCAAAACAGGCGGCAATCGTCTTAAAAATTAATTTCAAACTAAAATTTCCTTAAATATTTTTCGTCTGACATTGTTATAAATATTTCATGTAAGTGATGAATTAAGTGGGAATTTATTCTTAAACACGTGGCAATCGTCCTCAATTTAGTTCTTAAATAAAGGATTTTAAACACTTTTCCATTGATAACCATCGGTTAGTAACTCATTTAACTTATGAAATAATTTTAGTTTAGCCCTTTAAACTGGGGCAACCCTCAAACACATCAAAAATGTTCTAAATTGTCAAACTAAGTATTTCTTGAAGCTCTTTCATTTGACATCCATCGTTAATATTTCATATTGGTGGCAACCCTATTCAAAATATTTTTAAACTACTACCTTCTTAAACCTCTTTTGTATGACACCCATATAGCGATTACTTGTTCACTAACCAAATTCCTTCAATTAAAATTGAATTACATTTTTTTAATATGTGGCAACCCTCCTGTACGTAGTTAAGTTATAAAGCCTTTTCAAAACCATTTCGATTGATACCCATATTTAATAATTGATTTAACTTTTTAATTAATTTGAGCTTAATTTCTAACAGGTGGCAACTTTTTTCGAAAAAGTAAAACGTTCTTGAACATCCACACCCTAAGCCCTTTAATTTGGTACCTCACTTTTGAAAATCGAACGATCGGTGTGGATCTGATGGCATTGATTATTAAATTATTTGAATGCAATTTTTTATCAGGTGGCAACTCCTTTCGAAAAAATAAAACCAGTTTGCACATCTACAGGCCAAGCGCTTTAATTTGAAATCGAACGAAATGTGCAGATCTTTTATGCGGAACGAAAAATGCCTTCGCGTATTATTTTGAACTTAAGTTTTTAAAAGGTGGCAACTCTTTTCGAAAATGTTAAACCTTATTGCACACCTAAAGTCAGAGCCCCTTGATTTGACACCTCACTTTTGAAAATCGAATGAACGACGTGGATCTGATGGGATTGATTATTAAATTATTTGAATGCAATTTTTTTCAGGTGGCAACTCTTTTCGAAAAAGTAAAATCTTACTACACATCTGCAGACCAAGCGCTTTAATTTGACATCTCATTTTTGAAAATCGGGCGAACGATACAGATCTTTTATGCTGCACAAAAAAATCCCTTCGCGTATTATATATGTATGAGTCGTCCACTTGCAAACAGCGTTATGTGATTTTATAATAGAAAGCCATAAATTTGAAAAAACGACTACGACAACAAGTAACATTTAAATTGAATCTTTTTTATTATTACCTGAAAATTTGGATAAATAAGAGCCTTATAAAATTGTAACATAACATAACTTGACATAAGATAACATTAACAGTCTATACGACCTAAAGCAGTTTTCTAAGTTCATCAGAAGATGTATAGTTTTGAAAGTTTATAAATAAGTGTGATAGCGACTTTTGGAAGAAGAGTTAACATTTGATGCTATTTAATTCAGAATATAAAAAGATTTTGCACTGTGTTGTTAGTGGACATGAAACTACTATAAATACTGGTACGTAATCCTCCAAAACCTAAAAATCTAAAAAAATTTACATAGCGCACTTTGCAAGTGGACTACTTATATGTATATAGATAAGTTAACTTGTAGTGTGCTTATTAATATAATGTTTTTGGTACTCTTAGTTTTTATACTTATTTTACATTAACTATTACCTACATGACAACCATTTAGTTAGCATATATAAAAACCACTAAAGATGTGCTGTTAAGTATATTTACGGCTACATTATTTAAATAACATAACTTAAATCCACGTCTTCTCGCTTTCAATAAAAAAATGCAATGACAATAGTGGAAGCCCTTCTCTGTATTCGTTGTATCCTGCGTAAAGGCGGATTCACCGTTCGTGTCCGGCATTTTTTGTTAGTAATTGTACGCGTTCCTTTCCCACTTTGTCTCACTGAGAGCGCGACAAAAATGTGCTGAACACTCTTAAAGGCGGGTTCACCGTCGTGTCCGGACAACTTTTTAATTGCTCTCAAAACATTTTTGCCGGAGAGGGTGCTGAAGTACGGTTCACCGTTCAGTTCGGCACATTTTATTTTGTTTTGAAGCAAACAGCTGATGATATTGTTGCCTACATACGATTTTGAGGGCAAATAACATATGCAATTCGCTCCAAATACATATAAAAGAGAAAGCAGCAACCCGAATCCTCAAGTCGTTCGGGCAGAAAATCAAAATCAATTTGATTCGAACAAAGAGTGTTCAGAACATTTTTGTCGTGCTCTCAGTGAGACAAGTTGGGAAGGGACGCGCAAAATTACTAACAAAAAGTGTCCGGACACGAACGAAGAATCCGCCTTTACTCGAATCAAATTAATATTGATTTTCTGTCCGAACGAATTGATGATTCGGGTTGCCGCATTCTCCTTTATACGCATTTGCAGCGAATCGCGTGTGTTATTTGCCCTCAAAATCGTATTTAGGCAACAATATAATCAGCTGCTGGCTTCAAAACAAAATAAAATGTGCCGAACTGAACGGTGAACCGTACCGTTTTGAGAGCAAATAAAAAGTTGTCCGGACACGAACGGTGAACCCGCCTTAAGTGTAAGGTCGGTGTTATGCAGACAAACTTTTGTTTGCCAAATTAAATGGCGGCAGCTTAGTTTGCTCGGAGGTGGTTATGTCGAGTTTGGCACAGGGTTGCACGTTCATTATGGTTTTCATGGCTATTGGCAACACGAAATGAGAATTTCAGATGTACATAACGCGCAAAATTTAAAATTTTTGTATATGACAACACCGAATTTGCTGCAGTTTGACCAAACAAAATTAGTTTGCTGTGAGAGTCGCCAAACTCGCTCTCTCCGAGTTTGCTGCAACAACAATTGCACGCAGTTTGCCAAACAAAATTTCTGCATAACACCGACCTAACTGGACGAGGGTGTGGTTGTCGTTGCATGTGTATTTGATGTACCGCTATCAACAACAAATCACACGCTCATGCAGTTACAGTTACACAACATACAGCGAATACACAGAAGAGCAAATTCCCCTAATATATGTACATTAGGCTGCCCATCGAAATATTTTTTTTTAATTTCAAGACCCTACCCCTAATTTCCTTCCTTTTATGAGAAATATTATTGGCTATTCTTATAGATTTTTCAAAAATCATTTAGAGGTCGCGACTTGTCATTTTAGGTCATAAAGTACGGTTTTATAGATTTATCAGTTTTTGAATGAATAGTTTTAATTCAATTTTAAAGATCGAATATGTTGTGATTGTCGGATTTTTCATTGGGCGAATTAAAAAAAAAAACAAATTTTTTCTTATTTTTTTAAGTTTTGACCGTCACTTATTTCCACATGTATTCCAAATGTGTAGTGCTATCTAAAATTAAATCTATTTTCAAATAAACTGCTACCTCATTTATTGCAATCGCATAAATAAGAATTGCCGAAGTTATGCGACTTTTCTTAAATGCGTGTATGTACCGGAATTTCAGATTTTTTGAGCAGTGTGGCTAAGGAATGCATCAATATTTATTCAAAATTGATATATACAATCGCTCTTCAGCAATAAATTGGTGTTTCAAGAAATTTTAGGAAAATGGGGGTGGCACCGCCCACTTATATGATATATGCGTGTCTCAAAAACTACTTGACCGATCTCAACCAAATTTGGTATACACATTGTGCTTAGCCTCCTTAAGCATGGTATTTTCGGGGATAGTAGTCGAGAGTTCTAGCTCTAATTTAAGACTAAGTGGAAGGTTCTATCACCTTCTGTTTCTTTGCTAGAGCTTCTAAAATATTGCAAAAACGTGATTTTGACAATTTGACCTCGTTTTTCTCAAAATTTGGAGCTGATGGAAACTTTATACTTACACTCAGAAAAAAAATCGTGTTAAATTAACCAAAAATCTACCAATTTCGTGGTTAATCTTATTCAACACGTCGTATAATGTAAATCATCGTGTAAAACTGTAAATTTAATACTATTGACAAGGTTTAGTTTGACAACTTGTTGAGTTAACACGAAAAAGTTGTTGATTTTACCTGAAACTTAACATTGTAATTTGGTTAAATTTACAATGATTATAGTTAAATTAACAATGGATGATCGTGTTAAACTAACACGATCAAAACTGTAGAATTAACACCAAAAATTTGTTGATTAAACCTGACATTTAACATAGTGATTTGGTTAAATTTACAAGAATTATTGTTAAATTAACAATAGATGATCGTGTTTAATTAACACGATGAAAACTGTAAAAGTAACACCAAAAATTTGTTGAATTTACCTTACATTTAATCGTATTAAAATAACACTAATTTATGTTTAATTTAACACTGTCCCCTCCCCCTGCTTTACCATAAATAAAATGCTCATTGGTTTAATACTTTTTAACATGGTTTTATTTACATTTGTTTAACAAATAGCATTTATACAAATACACAAATATACAAATAGCGAATAGCGAATAGCATTTCATAAAGTATGTGTATGTACATGTATACATATGTGCAAATGCACCCTGCAAGACAGCTGAGCATCAAATAAGTGCTCATTTTATCATTATCACTAATTACAAAAGTTCTTATTAAAATACTCATCTTTGTTCAGGCGATGGGATAAAACTGAGCACTTTCCCCTTGTCGGTGTAATATTTTACCTCTTCTTACTGATTGAAAACTTTGATTAATGAAAGTTATATCTGCTCTGCTCTAGAAACTACCAAACTGCTTATTTTCGTTTTTATAAACACATCAGTGCTAATGAATAAAGTACTCATTGTTGTCATTAACAAGTCCTCAGTGCTAATAAACAAACTACTTATTGTTGTCGTTATAAACTCTTATAGTACATATGTACAAACAAATAACATACTTTGTACATATCGATGGTCCTGTGCAATAACGACACAATTCAAAATTCAAAAAATAAAACCCTTACTACTGTTAAGTGGCTCATATATCTAATCCATGTCGAATCCATGTCTAATATGTAGTACTTACTTTAGCAATCCTTACTGCTTACTTTAGTAAAGCTTGGAAATGGATTAGACGAGGACCAGTAGTAACAGTTTTTATTTTTTGAATTTTGAATTGTGTCGTTATTAGTTGCGTTTTTTTACTCATTTCCAGTAAAATCCAGTAAAAGTTTTTACGAATTTTCATGTTTTGGCGTTTTCGTACGCAAAAACTTGCAAAGTAGGGGAAATTGAGAGAGCGAAAAATGACAGCTGAAGTTGCAAGTTTTTACTGGATTTTACTGGATAAATTTTTACTTGTAAGAATTTGCCAGTACGAAAAACAGCTGATCGCATGTTGCTGGATGAAATTTAAACTAATAAGGAAACTGTTTGTGGCTTTTTATTGTGGAAATTCACAAAATAAACATATTTAAATATAAAATATATTGTTTTATTAGGAATATGCTGCGAATAAACAACCAATTAATCAGCTGTTCATGAAACTTGCAAATTATTACTGGAAAAGCGTTCACGTACTTTTTTGTAATTTTTTTCTATGAGAGCGAATTCTTAGAAATTAAGTTACTGGAGAGTTGCTGGCAAGTTACTGGATAATTTGTAAAAAAACACAACTATTGCTGGTGCCGGCGTTGAAGGTGATGTTGGTGGTGGCCTTAAAGTAATAGTGGCGATGTTGAAGGTGATTTTGCTGGTAGAGGCGTGGAATGTTGATGGTGCGATTTTGCTGGTGCCGGTGTTGAATGATGATGGTGGCGATACTTCCGGTACCGATGTTGAAGGTGATGGTACGATATTGGTGGTGGCATTAAAGCAGATGGAGGAGGTGTTGATTGATGATGACTGCGATATCAGCTGGTGACGCCGTTAAAGATGATGGTGGCGATGGTAATTTTAATTTTAATTGTTGCAAATCTGTAATAACGAGAAAATCAATTTAAATGCACAAATTAAGTAATTTACATATGTATGTACATACCTTAAAAATAATGATGCAAAGTCAACGGCAACGGCAACGGGAACATAAAATGAAATTTGAAATATCTATAAAATTATAAAAAAAAATATTTATACCAAGGCACATTAAACAGGTAGTATCAGTAGAGCAAAAACAACATTTGCGTGTATTTTGTTGTTGCTTCTGGTATCGAAAGTGTCAAAAACTGTTCTGAATTTTTTCTTCTAAATCAAAGCGTGTCATGTGAAATATAAAAAATTATAAAAAATAAAAAATTGAAATTGGAAAAAATAAAAATTGATGCAATTTTCTTTCCTAGTAAATTTGTTTGCTTCTCGAAGCATTGATCCATCCTTTACAAGGGTCAGTAATCAGCGGTTGTGCTGCTGAGTTGGGCGAACGTGCCAAAAGCTGCTATTCAATCGCTTGTTTTGTATGGAAAAAGGTTTCACATGCAAATGGATTTTAACAATTCAGAATTTTTGTGAGAAAAAATTAAAAATATTTGACATTTTCGAGACCAAATAATTTGAAAATAAATCAAATCAGCTGCTCTACTGATACTACCTGTTCAATGTACCTTGATTTATACTCAAATTTGAGGGGAAACTGCTCAGCCATATGGCTTGCAGGGCATGTTTTTGTGCACAAAAACTCAATACATATAAGCTATTTTTATACCCGAGCGCACTTGTGCACAAGGGTATATTAATTTTGTTCACATAACGGTTGTTTGTAACAGCCAAAACGAATCGAGATAGATATAGANATTGATGCTTGCAACAATTCTTTACCAAGGAATACGTTTATGGTAAAATTTTGGAAACTGGGCATGGCACCGCCCACATATGATCACATATATGTATATCGGTAACCGTTCTACCAATTTGTACCGGTATTTTTATTGTGCTTGCCACATAAAAGCAAAACGTTGAAAATTATTTAAATCGGATCAAAATTACGGCCACTTTTCATATAACGGTAAATTTCAGAAATGCTTGAAACTGCAATATTTCGAAATTTAAGGACGCTAATTTACGCTTACCATCTAGCGGTAGCTTTCGGAAAAGTGAAAAAACATATATTTAATACTTGCGCCGGGTATTTAATGTTCGGCTCCACCCGAACTTAGACTTTCTTACTTGTTCATTTTCAAAATTTTACCTATCAACCTTTTGTACACTTCCTCATCGAAACTCATTTTTCCACAATATATTTCCTTTAAATTTGCGTTTTTGCACGGGGCTGCGGCGGCGTCGGTCTGCGGCAGAGGAGTCTCAATTTCACTGCAAGTGAGCACATCGCCGCTCGGAACAATTAAAAACAAATCACCGCATTCTTCTTCGTTTCCTTCAAAACGCTGTCCATTTTATTCCTTTATTTAAACTTTTCACAAAAATAAGCACATTAAAAAGCACAAATAAATAGCACAATAAATAGCAGCGCAATGAATGCGTGTTTGACAATTCGCGAAAATCGAAGCAAGCACAGCGGCTAGTGCTGCGAAACTATCGATGGGACCATCGATGTTATCGATTGGGCCAAGGCTATAGTCACTATCGATGGCCGATTCTTTGCCGATTAAATCCTGAATATAAATTCATTACAAGAACATATGCTTTTATAAACCTTTATAATAACAAAAGAAAAACAAATAACTAAATAACATTAGCTGTGCATATGAAGNGATTATCGATGGGACTATCGATGTTATCGATTGGGCCAAGGCTATCGATGGCCGATTCTTTGCCGATAAAATTTTTTTTTTATTGTATTTTCTTAGCTTTTAATATGTTCAATATAATAAATGTACGTAAATAAAATCTTATATGTGTACCCTTTTCCATTTAACGTGTCCCCATTATAAAGCATCGATATTATCGATGGTTGTCTATAAAAACTATTGAAAATCGTCGATGGTGCCACTATCGATAATTTTGCAGCACTAATAACGGGATAGTTTGTGTTATTCTTTTTTCAACACTTTTTTCATGTTGTAATTACAGTATAATTTAGTTAAATTAACGAAAAAGGTGCCACTATCGATGGTTTTGCAGCACAAGTAACGGGATAGTTTGTGTTGTTCTTTTTTCAACACTTTTTTCATGTTGTATCAACAGTATAATTTAGTTGAATGAACCACAAAGGCTAATTGACTTTGCGAAGTAAATGTTATGTTTGAAACATCGTGTAATTTGCAGAAATTGTTGTTGTTTTGCATGTAAAAACCGATCGTGTGAATCTAACATGAATCGTGTTGTTTAAAAATGAGGATTATTTTTCTGGGTGTACAGATTCGTAATCAGCACAAATAATTCAATCAACAACAGCTTTAACATTTGCCGCACCAAATTTTTTTCAGTTTTTTATTTTTGAACATACGCTTTTTGCTGAAAGCGAAAACTGTGAAACAAATTTTACACATACATATTTCTTCGGTTGCACTCTGCATGACTTTGAAACCAATTAAAAGTTAGCCGTATTAAGTGGGCCAAAAGTTGGCTATTTTATTAGCAGTCGACTACGAAATTCCCGACAGGGTGGTTTGTTATAATTTCTTGCTTTTATAAACGCACATTGAAAATTTACATTTAGTTATAAATGGAAAACAGTTACTTGTAAATTAAATGGACCGTAGAATTGAAGAAGTACGGAATACTGCGGCTTGATTTTATTGATTTTCACAGGGCTTTAAAAGTTGCTGTTGTTTCTTTTTATTCCCATTTTTACAATGCTTCGTGGTCACGTTTTATAAGTCGGTTGCGCGTGCGCAATTTCGCCAGACAAAACGCCATCCGCATTGGTAAAGCGTAAAATGTGATGTTGCCATAATGTGTTTTGCTCCCAATCGACTAGCTATCTCTGCCTTACTCACCGGTGACTATAAGGCCAGCAACTGATATGTTCGGTTGCTTATGTACTGTAGTACTCCTTGCTTCAATATTACATGTGTACCTTCATATGTATGTGTGTATGTAAACATATCTGCATATTTACGTTATTTCAAACAACAACAAATAGCCAAAAGGCTTTTCCAAGTTATTTAAGTAGATTTTCATTTGCAACACGAAGCTTAGGGCCGAGTTTTACCTATTTGTAGCTTTCTCAATTGTTGGTTTCAATACTAAACCACTTATAATGCGAAAAAATCAAAAACAACGCAACAAATATTAGAGGGGTATTCAGGCGTTAATGCGAAATGCTTTGCGCCGGTGCGAAATGTGAAATTGCGAAATTTTATCAACAGCAACACAGCCGAAAATCACGCATCATTCAGTACATTTCACTCTTAACCAACCATAAGCAAATGCAATAACTGATGTGAGATTTTCGGCTGTTTGTTGTTGATAAAATTCTGCATTTTCACATTTCGCACCCCTGCAATTGCATTTCGCATCAACGCCTCTATCTCTCAACTCTATAGGGGTAGAGTTTTTAGTTGATATTGCAAAAACACACGTCAAGGAAAAAATGCTAAAAAAGTTAATACTTAATAGAAAACAAACTTACTCATAAAGCTAGGTATAGCGGAAATACGAATGCCTAGTAATGCTTAGAAGAAAAAAATATATAGGAAACATTTAGCTGACACCGGACCTAAGAAACTTCGGACACGGGGAAGTGCACTCTTCGTCCAAAAACACACTGAGAACGGTACAAGGGGCAGTTTGAAACATATTAAGGGCCGGTTGTTCAATGTTTGGTTATCACTACTTGCCGGTTAAACATCATTATCGACGATTTCGACATCATGCGTATAACATGTGATCGATAAAGCAGTCGTTGTATTTAACCAGACCTTCTACCTCCGATTTGTGCTAATCAGACATTGAACAACCGGCCCTAAGTTTGGTGGGCACAGCATTACTGTATTGGTATTGCTGGTATTGGCTGGTATTGGCTGGTATTTTTCTCGCGCATATAATCAAAGTTAATTATGGGTAAAGAAATGTACTTCATTTATTAGAATAGCACTTTGGTTCTATATGATAGGTCAAACGGCTAAACCAGTGATTCCCAAAGTGGTCCAGGTGGACCCCCAGGGGTCTACGGGAGACCCCATCGGGGTCCTCGTTGGCGTAAAAAAAATATGGGGTCCACGAGTTGTAAGTGGGGGTCTACGAAAATTAATCCGGTTTCGATAGTAAAGAACCAAAACGGTTGCTTGATAGCGTCTTTATTTAACTTTAATTTTTTTGAGTGATGTATAGTGCTCTTGACGCACTGCTGCGCTTACCGTCACTTTGTGTCTTCATGATTGGGGAAGCCTTAAAGGCCACCTGCAGACTAAAAAGAAACGGATGTTGGTATAACACTGAGTGAGGCGAGGCGGAAATCGCTGGTGGCAGAGATTTATGCACTTGTGTCTTTTCAGTGCTATAGGATAGTGCCTTTTTTGAAGAGATTCTATAATGTTGAGTTCCCTGAGGGGGAATGCTGGTTTAATTCCAGCACTGAACCCGCACTCGTACATTGTAGAATCTTCACTGATGGTCCAAAACTGCCTCAGGGTCAGGATCTTGGGTCTTTTTCAAAGTTAATGGGGATAAGCTTCACCTTTCTCTTGGGGAATATGCTCCGGTCTTCCAGTCTGAGGTATTTGCAATCCTCAAAGCCATGGACTACGTGGTGGAAAATAGGTGGATGGGAAGGAGTTTACGTATCTGCAGTGACAGCCAAGCTGCACTTAAAGCATTGGTCAGCCCTCTATCTAAGTACTTCCAAACTAGTTCGGCAATGCAAGTCTCGATTAAATTATGTTGATAAACATAACGAGCTTGCTTTACTCTGGGTGTCAGATTCCTCGGGAGTAGCTGGCAATGCGACATCTCACCATTCGGCCACAGTTGGCTTAGATCAGGCATTCCTCGATCCGCAACCAGTTATAGCACTCCTCACTTCGACCATCGAAGCCAGCATCAGGAATGACTCGACGGGATGCAGGTGGGCAAAACTCATGTTGCCTTCAATCTCAGAAGGTCTATCTAGTTTTTTGCTCTCACTGAGCAGACGGGACTGCAGACAACATGTTGGATTGCTGACTGGTCACTTCACGTGACACAAACACCTGACTGTGATAGGCGTAAATGACAACTCCATTTGACCATCCTGCCTTGAAGAGGATGAGACGGTGGAACACTTCTTGTGCTTCTTGCTTGCTTGGTTGTTTATCATCAATATTTCTAGATTCGGTATTTTCTCTATTGTCAGTTTCTGAATTTAAAGTTTGACGTAAAAAGCTTTGCGGTTTTGTTGTTTTAAGTTTTGTGTTTTAAAAATGTGAGTGATGAATATTTTTCGCATCACTTTAAAATTTGGAGCGAACAAAAATGATGGCATCAACACAAATAAACTATTTTACAAATACATGACATACAAATACATGAGTGAGCTGAACATGTGAGGAGTTTATGGAGTGCTCTTAAAAGATATAACTCCTCAGAGAGAGATAGTACTTTGGTGGATTTACGAGCCCTGTTTTTTTTAACTTGTAAGTGTGTAATCACATTATTTTATTGTAATAAATAGAACACAAGAAAATATTTTATTTTTATTTTTTCCACCCCGAATTTAGTTTTGGAACTCACCCGCCATGCAAATTTACATCGATAGATCTAATCTTCACATTTTATGATGAGTTTTGAGGATATGTTTGAAATTAGCAACAAGTGGTCCACAGAAACCAGTAAGGTTTTGAAAGGGGACTACGTGAAAAATTGTTTGGGAACCTAACCTACTTTTGATCAAGCCCCTCACTATAGGTATCAAAAGTAGAATACAGTACAACATGAAAAATTCCAAATCTAATATAGTTCTTTTTCTTCTTCTTATTTGGCGCTGTAACCGCCTAAGCGATTTTGGCCGAGTTCAACAAAGCACGCCAGTCGTTTCTTTTCTGTGTCAACTGGCGCCAATTGGAAATGCCAAGTGAAGCCAAGTCCTTCTCCACCTGGTCTTTCCATCTCAGTGGGGGCCTTCCTCTTCCTCTGCTACCACCAGCGGGTTCCGAGTTGAATACTTTCAGAGCTGGATCGTCGGTGTCCATTCGAACGACATGGCCGTTGTATTTTAATTCGCTGCACTATGTCCATGTCGTTGTAAAGCTCATACAGCTCATCGTTTTATCGTCTGTGGTACTCGCCGTCGCCAACACGTAAAGGCCCGTAAATCTTCCGCAAAATCTTTCTCTCGAACACTCCAAGAGCCGCCTCATCGGACGTTGTCATTGTCCATGCTTCTGCGCCATATACCAGCACGGGCGTGATGAGTGACTTATAGAGTGTGATTTTCGTACGTAGAGAGAGGACTTTACTCCTGAATTGCCTACTCAGTCCAAAGTAGCACTTGTTGGCAAGCACGATGCTCCGTTGGATTGCCATGCTAACATTATTATCGGTGTTAATGCTGGCTCCCAAGTAAACGAAATTCTCTACTTTCTCGAAATTTTAACTGTCAATTGTGACGTGGGTGCCAAGGCGCAAATGCGCTGACTGTTTGTTTGTTGACGGGAGATACTTCGTCTTATCACCGTTTACCTCCAGAACCATTCGCTTTGCTTCCTTATCCAACTTGGAAAAGGCAGAACAGACTTCGAGGTTTTTGTTACCGATGATATCGATGTCATCGGCATAAGGCAGCAATTGCACGCCCTTGTAATACATTGTTCCTGAGCAGTTCAGTTCTGCGCTCTTATTATCTTCTCCAACATCAGATTAAAGAAGTCACATGAAAGAGNCCTGGCATACTTAATGGCCGAAAATTTAAAAAATCGGACAATAACCACACCCACATCCCATGTAACGGTAATTTAGAGAAATACAAAATCTTCGATAAATCAGTAAATATTAAAGCTAATTTATTCAAAATTGATGCTTGCAACAATTCTTTACCAAGAAATACGTTTATAGTAAAATTTTGGAAAAT